>NC_081414.1:761799647-762062412 GCF_030272615.1 Cryptomeria japonica
AACAAAGATACCTTGGTTGGGAAATTATCTACTTTTGAGCTTGAAGAATTTGGACCTTCTTGAGTTGTGAAGACTAAACTAGCTTTTCATGCATCTACATCATCAACTGGTAAGCAAGATTGGAAAGCTTTTTATGCAAAGGAATTGGATGATATGAAGATAGAAGATGATGAGTTTGGGTAACTTGAAGAACTATTTTCTAGAAGAGTACCTAAAAGAAAGGTAGGAAGTAAGTATGAAGGAAAATAACCTTTAAAATGTTTGGCATGTAATAAGATTGGTCATTTTGCATCTAGATGTCCTGAAAGAAATTCAAGATTTGAAGAAAGAGTTAGAATATCTTTTAAGCCTAACCCTGGATATCAAAACAAGTATAAGTATAGGAAAAATAGAGACAAATCATTCTACATAGTGGATGAGGAAGATGTTACTGACTCTGATGATAAACTGACAGAAGACTCTGCTAGTGGTTCCCACAATGGGAAGGAATGGGTGTTCTTGGCTATCAAGGAAGTTGTTCCGGCATTGGAAGAGAATGTACCTAAAGAGAAGGAACTTGCTGCTCAAATTGAAAACAAGGAGGAATGGGTAATTGACAGTGGTTGCTCACATCATATGACTGGAGATAAAGGCAAGTTTCTATCTTTGCAAGAATTTGGTGGTGGTCTGCTTAGATTTGGAGATGACAAAGCATGTACGATCAAAGGAAAAGGAACTATATCATTGGATGGTAAGAACAATACTGATAATGTTTATTTTGTTGAAGGTTTAAGGAATAATATTTTGAGTGTAGGATAATTGGTAGATAAGGGATTTTAATTACAATTCAAGGATGAAAAATGCAAAATCATTTATAGATCTGGTTTGGAGATTGCAATCGGTACATAGATAAAAGGTAATGTATTTCATTTGAATTCTGGTGAGAAGACATGTTTGATTGCATAAATTGATGAGAGTTGGCTATGGCATAAGAGGATGTGGCATGTGAATTTTGATTGCATTGTGAAGATTAGTTCAACTAAGGCAGTTAGAGATATACCTAATATTGTGAATCCCTATAATCCAGTATGTAAAGAATGTCAAATGGGTAAATAGGTTAGAACCTCTTTTAGGAGTATACAAGATAAATCTAATGATGTTCTTGATCTTATTCATACTGATTTGTCTGGCCCTGCTAGATTTAAAAGTTTTCAAGGTGATAGATATTTCATTATAGTCATTGATGAGTATTCTAGAATGATGTGGGCTACTTTTCTAAGGGAGAAATTTGAGGCTTTTGAAAAGTTTAAAATCTTTAAGGCTAAAGTGGAAACTAAGACATGATTGAAGATTAAATGTTAGAGGTCAAATCATGCTGGAGAATTTACATCTAGTGAGTTTCATAACTTTTGTGATAAGCATGGTAAAAGGGGATAATTTTATGTTCCCCGGACACCTCAGCAAAATGGAGTTGTGGAAAGGAAGAACATAACTATCTTGGATGTTGCTAGAACAATGATAATGTAAGCTAGTCTACCTTATATCTACTGGAGAGAAGCAATGAGAACAACAATTTATACATTCAATAGAGTACATATCAAAGGAGACACCGGTAAGACACCTTATGAATTATGGTTTGGCAATACACCTATAGTTAAGTATTTCAAAATATTTGGTAGTAAATGTTATATCAGGAGAGATGATATCATTGGAAAATTTGATCCTAGATGTGTTGAAGGCATATTTCTTGGTTATTCTAATGAAAGCATGGCATATAGATGTTATAAAAATAGATTGCAGAGAATTGTGGAGAGTGCTAATGCCAAGGTGGATGAGTTGAATAAAAGTCAAAACAAAGTTTATGAGCAAGAACCGGTGGTGGAAATGATTATATCTGAACTGATAGCATCTTTAGTGGAATAGAGTGTTGAACTAGTTACTCTGTCAGTATCAAAAAATTATATAGTAATTGAAGAACCAAGAAGAGGAATAGAGAGTCAGAAGACTCCTAGGTTTGTGAGATTGAATCATTTAGAAGATAAGATCATTGGGGATAAGATCAATGGAGTGATGAAAAAAAAAAGACTGGAAACTAATGAGGTATGTTTAATTTCTCAAGTTGAACTAGCATTAGTAATTGAAGCATGTAAAGATGAATATTGGTTGAAAGCTATGGAAGAAAAATTAGATTAGATTGAGAAGAATAACACATGGACTCTAGTTCCCCAGACTAAAAATAAGAATGTTATTGGAACTAAATGGGTTTTTAGGAATTAATTAAATGGGGATGGTCAAGTGGTAAGGAATAAAGCTAGATTGGTTTGTAAAGGATATACTCAGAAGGAAGGAATTGATTATGGAGAGACTTTTGCACCTATAGCTAGGATTGAAGTTGTAAGATTATTTCTTGCCTATGTTGTCCAAAAAAACTACAAGGTTTATCAGATGGATATTAAGTGTATACTTTTTAATGGGGATCATGATGAAGAAGTTTATATTGAGAAACCTGATGGTTTTTCACTTTTAGATGATACAAACATGGTTTGCGGGTTAATGAAAACTTTATATTGATTGAAATAGGCACTTAGAGCTTTGTATGGAATGTTGGATAAATATCTTTTGAAGCTTGGTTTTACTAAGGGTGATGCTAACAGTAATTTATATTATAAGATCACTGATGATGATATACTGATTATTAAAGTATTTGTTGATGATATCATTTTTGGAGGTGAAGATAAGTTGTGCATGGAGTTTTCTAAGAATATGGAAAAAGAATTTGAAATGTCTCTGATTGGGGAAATGAAATTTTTCTTAGGTTTGCAGATTACTCAGACTGACAAAGGTATTTTCAACTGTCAAACTAAGTATGCTAGGGAATTATTGAAGAAATTTGGTATGGGAAATTCTAAACCGGTAGGTACTCCTATGGTTACAAGTGAGAAATTGACAAGGAAAGACATTTCTGCACTGGTAAATCCTAGAAGATACAAATCGATGATTGGAGGTCTGCTTTATTTGACTCAGACTAGGCCTGAGATAGTGAGTGTTGTGTGTATTGCATCTAGATTTCAAAGTGACCCTAGAAAAAATCATGAGAGTGCAGTGAAAATTTTTTTTAGATACTTGCAAGGTACATCAGAATATGGTTTGTGGCACCCTAAGGATGATGACTTTACTTTATGTGCATATAAATATGTTGATTGGGCTAGAGATGTTGATGATCAGAAAAGTACTTCTTATCTATTGTTGAAGCTGAGTATGTTGTTGCTGCTACTAACTCTACACAAGTTCTATGGATGAAGCAAATGTTGAAGGATATCAAAGTGCAAACATGGCACTAGACTAGTAGTTATTCATTGTGATAACTTTGCTTCTATTGACATATCAATGAATCCGGTATTTCATTCCAATACAAATCACATATCTATCAAGTATAACTTTCTAAAGGAGAAGGTGGAAGAAAATGAAGTTAGACTAGTTTATGTGAACACTAAAGAGCATATTGTAGATATTTTCACTAAACCTTTGCCTAAAGAACTATTTGAGTACTTGAGAGATAGGTTAGGTTTCTGCCCCTTCGGCAGAGAACTGGTTGATGTGTTTTGGAACTAGTCTTGTATGCATTATCAAAGATATCATTCATTTTGACATTGATGTGGGGATGCTATTGCTTAGGGGGAGTAGTCAGCTTTGTGATTTAGTGGTTTATGTTTTTGGTTTGATATTTTTGTATACATTAGGGGGAGATATATCTGTAATTCAAAGCTTTATAGAGCTCTCATTCACAAGTGGAGTTTTGTCTTTATTTCAGAACTTCATTGTCATATCTTTATGTGGGAGATTGTTGGTTGTGTTCCATTGGGGGGACTTGTTTAGCCTTTATTGGTACTTATATTTTTTTCACATCTAGTGTTTGTTGGCATTATTGGCATTAAGTTGTCATTGATGTCAAAATGGTTTGGCAAGGTCACCAGTAAGTAAGAAGTGGTGACCAGTATAAGAAGAGAAAGACATATGATGACAATACACATGTGAGTAAGTAGACAGAAGGAAGACTACTGGTACATATGACCTGTGTCATCTACTGGTAAAGCAGGCTTATCGGTAAGGCACAAATAGGGATGAAGTTTGTTTTATTTATTATGAAGGCACAACAGCTGATGAGAAGAACAAAGAGGACATGCTACCGGTACAGAGGATGTTTTTTGGTCATATTGGTAGGGTGAGTTGAGCCAGTAGTCAACCTTAGTCGAAAAAGAATGTCAAACTGACATAGGAATCCAAGAAGAGGTGGATGTTGTGAAGCATGACAACTGGATGCCAGGTGGAGGTATTGCATAGGTTGGTGGAGTGTGCATGGACGTAACAAATTAGCAAGCAGGTCATCTTTTATGAAGAACCTACACATTATGGAGGATGTCAGAGGCTTGCGACTCGAGGAAGGCAAGATGGAAAAGAGACTAAACTGATCCTATAAGAAGATTTGATCTTTGTACCCATTTGATGAAGGAAACAACTAAGCCATTAATGGTGAATGACAAAGAAAAGTAGAAAAGCATGGTCCAGACCTCTAGATCTAGAAAACACACATTGGAATGTGAAGCTTTGCTAGTATTGATCCTTGTCATGAAGATCATATACCTGGAAAAGAAGATCTAATCAAATTTGATTGGGTTCGATTTAAAGAAAAAAAAACCTAACACGACATTGTTGAATGTGGTTTCGGGTGGGAATCCAAGATTATAAATAGATGAGCTCAAGATAGAAAAGGATGGTGCTTGATGTGAAGAAGGAGAGTGAAGTGAGTTTGAATTCAGAGGAGGATCGTGTTTCTTATAATTTATTCTAAGAAAGTTGCAGAGTGAGTGAGCAGGCAAACCGGCAAGAGGGTTTAACTGGCAGTGACAAAGTACGGATAAACTATTGAAGTTCTAACAGTTAAGCTAACCAGTGAGGAGTGATTAATTAAGAAGGCATCCAAGTGTCACATAGTGTGTTGTGTGACTGAGAGTGAAAAAAGAGTAGTCAAGAATCAGAGAGAGTAATCTCATAATTGGTAGTGTGAGATCGAGTGAAGAAGAGAAGACTGTTAACCGACATAAACCTATTTGATCAAGAGTTTCAAAACTCATTTCCAACCAGAAGCTATAATTGTATCAAAAATGTATTTCACTATACATCACCAAGTTGGATCTTGGTGTAGGGGTTGGTGCTCCTTGGGTTGGTGCCCTAAATCTTTGTAATTTAGTGTTTCACTTGTGAGACTGGATTGGAGTAGTAGTCTCTAGTAGCATTTCTCATCAAGGTTTTTTCCATATTGAGTTATCCTTGTACATCTGGTTTTGTGGGTTGCATTCATGTGATTGTCTTCTTTGGTATCCTGATTTGCCTTACCGGCTTGATTGTTTAGTGCTTAGGATAACAATCGGTATTCTAAGGTTAATTTAAAAGGGAAAAGAGTTTAGGAACCATTGATTCAGCCCCTCTTAGTGGTATATTGTGTTCAACAATTGGTATCAGAGCCTAGGTTCCTGGTTGTTTAAAAACATTAGGTATATTCTGGACTTAGGACACAATGGAAAGAAATGAGTCTTCTTCCTCAAAAGCCCCCATGTGTGATGGATCTAACTATGCCTTTTGGAGAGAAGAATGGACACCTATATTTCGTCCCTTGGTTTTGATGTGTGGATGTCTATCAAGAATGGGCATGTTCTCCCTAGTGTTCCTCCCACTAAATCGGATGCCAAGAAGGAGTATGAGAACAATGCAAATACCAAACATGCTATCTTGAGTGGGTTGTTTGATAATGAGTTTGTCAAGGTCATGCACTGTGCATCTACTAGGGAGACTTTGGATAAAATGCAAAGGTTATTTGAAGGATATGCAAAAGTCAAAGAGGCCAAGCTACAAGCACTAAGGGGCCAACTTGAAGGAATCAAGATGAAGGATGATGAAAAGATTGCAGACTACCTTCACAGATTTGATGAAACTGTGAATACCATCAAAGGACTTGGAGAAGAAATTGCAGATGAGATTCTTGTCAAGAAAGTACTTGGGTCTCTCACACCTAAGTATGATACAAAGGTTTCTGCCATAGAAGAAGCCAAGGACCTAAAGATCCTTAGTATGGATGAGCTATTTGGCTCACTAATAGTCTATGAAATGAAAACAACTGGTGATGCATCCCTAAGGAAAGAGGCAACGTTCAACTCCACCCAAAAGGGCAAAGAAGTAGTTGATCCTAAAGGATCTAGTGAAGACTCTAATGTAGAGGTAGAAAACTTTGTCAGAAAGCTCAAAAGAGGACCCGACAAGTATAAAGGAAAGCTACCACTCAAATGTTTCAACTATGGTAAAGTTGGACACTTTGCTGCAAAATATCCTTATAATGAAACCAGTGGAGATGAGTCAAGAGGTTTTAGTAGATCTACTAGTAAAAATAAAGAAAGAAATGTCTACTAGAAAGAAGAAGAGGCTACCAAAAGAAAAACAACCTCTATACTATTGAGGATGATGCCACAGATGAAGAAAGTACATCAGAAGATGACTTCCATGAGAATGATAGAAAATTTAATATCTTTATGGAACTTGATGGACCAGTTGGTGAAGATGAGGAAGAAGAGGATATTGAGGTTGAAGTAGATTTAGAAGGAGAGCTTATAAGTGCTCTTGAGGAGCTGAGTAAAATAGGAAGAGAACTCAAGAAGTTCAAGCTTGTTGCAGTAGATGAACAAGGTCTCTTGAAGCAATCCCTGGATGAGTCCAGTGAAGTTATATCTGACTTGAAACTGAAGCTGGAAGAAACCAAGAGGATATGTGAAGTTACATCCTCTAAACTGATGAAGAAGGAAAAGGATCATCAAGATCTAGAAGCAAAATAGTGAAACTCATAAAGGAGCTTGAAGAAAGTAAGGAAGAAATAAAAGTAAGAAGAAAATATGAAGGCAGCACCGAAGCCTTAGACAAGATGTTGAGCAAACATAAGCAATCTGGTAAGGAGATATAGTTCACTTCTTCCAGTGAAGGTAAAGAGAAGAAGACATTCATAGTTAGCAAGGATACTGAGAAGAAGACATATGTAGATGTTGTTAGAAATTACCACACAAACTGATATACACAAGAAATGAACTGGAGGCCACACTCATTGTATCGACATGTAGATCCAAGGAGAAATGAAAGAGTTGACCATGAAGGATTCACCACAATCAACAACATGAAGGGAAGACCCTTGATGAGGCAGTTGTTTGCAATACCAAGGCTTCTTAACTAGTATGTTTCAAAATTTCATGGTTACTGCTACTGTTGTAACAAATTTGGGCATATAATAGATGACTGCAGATTAACCAACAAGCCCACTATGAGTTATGAAAGTAGAAATCCTTTTAATGCACTTTGGGATATGAATGTTGTCTGTTATCAGTACAATGGATTTGGTCATAGGAGTTTTGAATGTAGGAAGAATAAACCGGTGTCTTAAAATAATTTCAAGGTTTCATCTTTAAATGAAAATATGAAATGCTATAACTGTCAAGAGTTTGGACATATAGAAAATTTTTGTAAAAATAGGAAGATCAAGTAGAAGAAGACAAATCTTGATCAAGAACCAGTAGTTGAAACAAAGCACAAAATAGTAGATGACAAGAAGAAGGAAACCAAACTGGTATGTGTTGAGAAAGAAAAGGACAAGGCAGAATCAAGTCTGATAGTGCAGACTGCATTACATGGTGCAAGGAAAAATCTATGGGTTTTAGATAGTGGCTATTCCAACCACATGACTAGTGATAAAAAAAAATTATTAATCTTGAAGAATGGAATGGTAGTTCGATAAGATTCAGAGACAACTCATCCATCAAAATAAAGGGAAAAGGTAATCAAAATATTGATGGAAAATTGAAGGCACATGATATATATTATGTGGAAGGCCTAAAGCACAATTTACTAAGTGTGAGTTAGATGTGTGACAAAGGTTATAAATTCACCTTTGACTCAACTAGTTTCCAGATAAAGAAAGAGAGTATCGGTTAGGTTGTGGCAGAAGGAGAGAGAACAGATGGCAATGTTTACAATTTAAAGGAATGCTATCAGTCTCAATGCATGATAGGACAGGTTGATGAAAAATGGTTGTGGCATCGAAGATTAGGCCACATAAATTTTGATAACCTAGTTGCAAGAGACTGAAAGGAGTGTGTAAGGAATATTTCACCCATCATCAAATCAGTAAGCACATTTTGTGATGAATGTGTAAAAGCAAAGCAGACTAAGGTGAGCTTCAGGACAAAAGAGCACAAAACCTCAATGCAACTTGAAATTGTGCATACAGATCTGTGTGGTCCAGCTAGGACAAGAGCTCTTGCTGATGAATGATATTTTATGCTCTTTATTGATGATTATTCAAGAATGACATGGGTCACTTTCTTAGAAGATAAGTCACAAGCATTTGGTAGATTCAAGATCTTTAGGAAGATGGTGGAGAAGGAAAGTGGGTGCAAGCTAAAATGTATAAGATTAGACTAAGGTGGAGAGTTCACATCAAATGAATTTGAAGATTATTATGAAAGACATGGAATTAGAAGGCAATACTCAACCCCTAGGATACCAAAACTAAATGGTGTGGTAGAAAGGAAGAACAAGATAGTCAAGGAGATGGCTAGAACTATGTTAAATGAGGCTAGTCTACCAGACACATATTGGAAGGAAGCTCTTCATACTGTTGGATATACTTTGAACCAGGTTCAATTAAGAACAAACAATAGGATGACACCTTAGGAGTTATGGTATGACTGAAAGCCATTAGTGAAATACTTCAAAGTATTTTAAAGTAAGTGTTATATCAAAAGAGATATGGATGGTCTAGGTAGTTTTGAATCTAGGAGTGATGAAGGAATCTTCCTTGGTTACTCATCTAATAAGGCCTACAAATGCTACAACAAAAGACTAAGAAGAGTCATTGAGAGTGTGCATGTAAAAGTTGATGAGGATAGGCACAAAGGAAATCAATTGTAGGTAAACTAGTATGATGATTTCGGTGATGAAGGTGAGGAAGCTAAGTCAGACAACGAACCAGAAGAAGTAACCAAGAAGGCTCCCAACTGGTATGTGCAATTTAATCACTTGAAAGACAAAATTCTAGGAAATAAGATTGATGTTGTGCAAACTAGAAGAAGACTTGCCCGAAATGATGCACAAGTTAACTTCTACCTCATGACTGAAGTAGAACCTAAAACATTCAATGAGGCCAACAAAAGAAAGGAATGGATGGATGCCATGGAAGAAGAAATACAATAGATTAAGAAGAACAAGACTTGGGAATTAAATCCCTAGACCGGAAGACAAGAATATCATTGGCACTAAGTGGGTGTACCAGAATGAGATGAATGAAGAAGGTAAAATTGTTAGACATAAAGTGTGAAAAGGATACTCTCAAGTAGAGGGCATTGACTTTGAAGAAACATTTGCACTAGTTACTAGATTAGAACCAATTAGAATTTTTCTAGCCTTTTTTGCCTACAAGGGTTATAAAGTATATTAGATGGATGTAAAGTTTGCCTTCCTAAATGGAAATTTGGAAGAAGAAGTGTACATGGAGCAACCAGAAGGGTTTCTACTATAGGATGATAAACTTTTGTGTGCCAGTTGAAGAAGGCCGCATTGTTGGCAATTAACACTCCATTCATTAGGTTTCACTATGTTTTCATTGATGGAAACATGATTTTGGTTTTCGGCTTCATATGGTGTACCGACAAGCACTTCATAGACTCTACACCAACACCAATAGGATAGAAGATTTGTTTGGTCACCAGCAATGCAGGCCAACATGGTATAGTAAAGGTCATCAATATTAAAGGCCGACATATCTTGGATCTGGGATTGACAACTTCTTTTAATGTTTATTCATTTATTTTATATGGACGACATGAATCTAATATTTTATATATCCTTTTAAGCCAACATAAGGCATAAATTTGTATAGGGTATATAAGGTAGATTGATTAGATCATTTTGAGATGATAGTATGGATATATGGATGTAATTTAATGCAAAATATATCAAAGAGATTATGTAAGTGAGGAATATATTGTAGGGGTTATTTCGGTACAGAGGTTTAGGGTTTTAACCTGAACGGATAGAGCTTAAACTAGAACTGTATTCTGGCATAAAATATGCTATCCTAGCAATTCACTATTCTCCGAATTGTTGTCTAGTATTTTATGTAGTCGGTGAGGCTCTTATTGTGATTGAGGAGTGTGCTCTAGGTTGTAAGCCTTCCTACAAGTGCAGGCCCATAATATATTGTAATATTCCTTCATATGGCTAGTGACTATTGTGGGTCACAAATCCCACCGTGGTTTTTCCATGTTTAAATTTGTGTGTTATGGTTCTCATTTATATGTTTGGATTATTGATTACATTAGTTTTTTGAATTTTGTTTATATCGGTATACTGGTTGGTGTATAAATGTTTTATTAAGGCTAAAATCTATTATTCCGATATAACATTGATTCACCCCCCCTTAGTGTTATTGATTTTCAACAATTGGTATCAGAGCCTTGTGCCTCGAAGGAAGTTTAACAGCTTGAGGAAGATCATGAAATCGGAATCATTGAATATATATTTGGAGAAGTATCTTGAGATGACACTTGAAGATTATGATGTAGAAAGATTGAAGAACTTAAAGCTACAAGATGAGTTGAATTCTGTAAAAGAATTTATTCTTGTCCTACAAGAGAGGCTATCATCTATTCAAGCTAGGAGGAAGGAACTTTTGCAAAATCAGGATGATGAAGAGAAAAAGGCACTTAGGGAACAATGTCAGAAATTGAGTTAGAAGAACATGGTTATGAAGAATGAAATGCAAACTATGACTATGAGGATGTCTAAGGAGATTGAGGACAAAAAGAAAAAGGAAGAAAATCATGTTGTATTACTGAAGAAAAAATTTGAAGAATGTGGTAGGTTGGCTCATGAAAATGATATGTTGAGAACTGATTTGGTACAATCCTAGAGCAATGAACAAGAGCTTGAGAGACAAACGACAATACTAAGAGATGATTTAACTACTGCAAGTGAGTACAAAGAAAAATTCAAGATCATCTCAGCACAACTTGATGATTTATTGAAGAGACAGAGGCAGATTGGAGATTCCAGTGGACTTGGATTTGAGCAAGGATAGAGTTCTAGTACTGCTAATGAAGATCAAAACCATAAGGCACCAGTAAGGAAATTCAATGCTTATAAATTTAATGGTAGATGTTTTGTTTGCAATAGATTTGGACACATGGCTAGGCAATGTAGAAACAGAGCAAATCAGAACCCTGATTCTGCTCCCGGTAAATGTTCTAAATGTAATAAAATTGGTCATAAGATAGAAGATTGTAGAATGAATGTAAAATGCTATGCTTGTGGAAAATTTGGACATATGGCTAATCAGTGCAGGTCAAGAAATTTCACTGGTTTTAGCAAGGCAATTCAAAAGAATAATGTTACATGTTATGCATGCAATGAAATTGGACATATTTCTAAGTTCTGCAAAAGCAAAATTCCACCGGTTGGCAATGGAGGATCAAATGAAAAAGGAAAAGAGAAGGTTAATGAAATCTAGCAAGATCATACTTAGAAATGGGTGAGGAAGATTGAAGAGCAATCATCAAATGGGAATGCCCTAGTTACCTATTCGGAAGAAGTGGCTACTCCTGCACCGACAGTGAGCTCATCCAGTAACTAAGGTAGATGCCTTAGGGGTAGGAAAAATTTCATGGAAGATGATGTATATAACCCTAGAGGAGATTCTAGAAGATGTTCTAGCTATTAGAAAGGATTATCGGGCATGGATATGTTCTGAGTGAGATCCGGTATCTTTCATGGGCACATTTATGTCAATGGAAGATTAGGGTTTTCTCTTGATGGATAAAAGGTCAAACACACTTCATTATTACTCACCCAGGATTCAGAGCAATTTCAGAGTGATTCAAAGTGACTTACTGCAATCAGAGGCTATTTAGAGGTAATCAGATTTCTTCTTGAGCGATCACACCGACATCTGGAAGGATTTGTTGAAGGTTTTCACCGGCAGAGATCTAAAGGTATTTTTCTTGAATCATGGAAGCACGATCAACTTTTGTTCCTATTTTCATTTCAAATCCAATAGTAGTAGAGGTTAAGGACTGCCACAGGAAAATTTTCAAATGGTATCCACATGTGGCTACCAAGGAAGATTCAGTTGGAGCATTTTCTCGCATTCCGGAGGGAGTGGTTTATGTAGAGGATGTTAGGGCATACATCCATTGTCATATAGAGGAATTAGGAACTTTCAAAATCAAAGGGATGTATATGAATGAACTCATGGGAGAATCTGGTAATATCAAACTAGCATATCAACACATCAAAGATCTAGGGTTCATAGATATTCTAGATATTCCAGAGTTCGAGGATGAAATAGTCAGATATGTACTAAGAAGAGTACATGGAGAATTCATATGGCTGGACACACCCTATAAAATTACTAAGGAAGCCATCTAGGCAATTACTGGCTTGTCATCAATAGGGTAACATCCGGATAAGAAAGTATCTAACGACTTTGTGAGGAACATCACCAATACTACATTAGACAAAAGATCGATGAAGGTGAGCACTATCACTGACACCGACATTAAGTTTGGAAAGGTAACTCAGTTTGACTGACTGAGTCTAGTTTCTATTTCATGTATTTGTGGTTGGATGCTTGAAGAATTATTGATCAACATAGAGAAAATTAAAGGTGAGAAGAAAGGCACCTTCCAGTATGGAAACCTGTTAGTTTGCTTAATGCTATACTTTTTGAATGATACTCTTAGTTCTGGTAGGAAGCAATGGGATTTTGACATACCAGTAGGAAGATTGCTAAAGCAATCAATTATTGCATTGGGAAGTCTGAGGGTTGATAAGGTATGGGGTTACTTTAAGGATTTTCAAAAATCTATGAGGTCTAGAATAAGAATACCTAAGCATATGGTAGAAAAATACTCTACCGACATTTGTTTCATGGTTAAGAAATATGAGACCCTCATGGAGGCAGTCAAGCCCTGTAATATTTAGATAGCAGAAATGGGCTATGAGGTAGATGCACTAATTCTTGATGCATATGTAAAAATTCTACTAGATGTAGAAATAGATGAAGCAAAGAAGCCCTGTGGAACTACTCAGTAGAAGACTCTTGAGGTTGAAACTGATTTCAACCGAAAGAAAAGGGAAAAAAAAGAAAGAAAGACAAGTAAGTTTGTATAGGAGGTTTCAAAGGACATTAAGGCACTCATTGATGTTGTCCTAAAGAAAGAAAGAAAGAGGAAGGATCTGAAAGTTCACATTGAACCTGTAACTGCAGATTCTAAGTTTGAAGATGACACACAATTAGATTTCAAAAGGGTTGCGAGGAATAAAATGAAAGAACCTAAATTGGAACCAAAGAAACAACTAGTTAGAAAGGTCACCATCAAGTTACCAACATGCCTACCTAAGGCTACATCAACAACTGCATCTTGTACTGCTAGAAGGAGGAAGAAGAGTGACATTGATTTGGCACTAGAGATTGGTAATGTGACTATTATACCACCTATGACTTGTGTTGAAATTGTTGATGAAACTACTAAAGATGAGATGCTGAAAAATGTTAAGTATTATTATGATTCATTAGAAGTTGATGAACAGAGAGAGGTAGAGGAAGAAATTCTATTCTACTTGGATATCTATAAGAAAGCATTAATAGAAAGAAAATCAAATACCAATAAAGTTATATAACATGTTGGATGCTAGAAGGTTATCTGCAATGCAAGAAGACAAACACATTAAGATGCAATAACTTTTAGCTATCTATGTTAGCATAACTCTAGATGAAATGGAATAGACAATTGAGGCTGCAAATAGGAAGGTATTCAATAGAAAACATAGAATAGGTAGCTTGATGTTAGGAAGGATCAGTGAGGTAATAAAAGAAACACAAAAAGCTTGGATCAAATTGTCCTCTGAATACTAATGTACATGTTGAGGATACTATTCCTAGAGAGGAACCGATAGTTGCACGGACTACACCAAGTGGTGAAGCCACCGGTGCAAGTGAGGAGGTATAAAAGGATAAATCATCAAAGAAAATAGGGGAATCTGGTAGGGAACCAGTTGTTGGCATATCATTATTGACAATTAACACTTCTCTAGTTGAAAAGAAAACCATCATAGAGATGAGTCCCACATAACTAACGATGATGGTTGCTTAGAAACTGATGAAGGAGGGAACCATAGATAAAGGGATTTTAGATCAATCCATAATTGTTTTGCACAGACTGGTCCTGGAGTGTAAGATTGAAAATGAAGTGAGCCCTTTCGGAAAGCTTAAGATAATCACTGATCATATATCAAAGTATTTTCAATCCTTATAGCAGATCTCTAACCGACATGCACTTGAAAAATTAACTTTGGCTAAGACAGCCACTTTTGATCAGATCATTGCTAGAGAGAAGAAAAAGATTGAGGAAAAGCTAATTTTGATAGAAAATTCTTTGAAATGGTGTATTAATATATATAGGGTATGTTACAATACTGAGATACTTACAACAAATGTAGATAAAAAGATAAAAGAGATACATGAGAAAATTGCCAATATTGCTAACTCTTTTGATGGACTAATTTCATTGACAACATCTATTGATGGACAAAGTTGACTTTGGAGAACCAAATTTCTACTCTTGAAAAGGAAAGAGAGAAGATCATTCAGAGAGCCAAAACTCTCAGAGGTTTGGTGAGTCCAAGATTGGATTCACTTTGTGTACATAAGAAGGAATGCATGGATATGTTGGGAAAGCCCACACCGACATAAGTTAATGAGAAGGAATCACTTTCATATTTATTGAGTGGACTTGTATCTATCTCTAACACATTGAAAACTAGCTAGCATACTTCTATGGAGTTAATGAAGAAATCTTACCTGGAAGTCTTGAAATTGGTCAAGCTCCGGTAAGACATTTTTGGAGGTATTCAGTGTATAGTACTTATTTTTTTACATTCTTATTTTTGGGAATTGATGTCAAAGGGGGAGTAGTATACATGTGAAAAACATGAAGGGTTGCATACATTAGGGGGAGTTACAAAGTTTTTGGAGATCTTGGAGTACTTGGCTTATTCAGCTCAAGGGGAGCAGGGCAGGTTGAAATCGGCAGATGAAACCATGACCATTTTTCACATGACTGTTGCCATCAATGCCAAAGGGGGAGATTGTTGGCAATTGAGACTCTATTGGTTAGGTTTCACTATGTTGTCATTGATGGCAACATGATTTTGGGTTCTGGCTTCATATGGTGTACTGATAGGGAATTCATAGACTCTACATCGACATTAGCACTGGCACCGGCAGGATAGAAGATTTCTTTGGTCATTGGCAATGCAGGCCGACATGGTATAGTAAAGGTCATGAGTATTGGAGGTTGACACATCTTGGATCTAGTATCAACAAATTTTTTTAATGTTTATTCATTTATGTTATATGGGCGACATGCAATCTGATATTGTATATATTGTTTTAAGCTGACATAAGGCATAAATTTGTATAGGGTATATAGGGTAGATTGATTAGATCATTTTGAGATGATAGGATGGATATATGGATGTAATGTAATGCAAAATATATTAGAGAGATTATGTAAGAGGAATTTATTGTAAGGGTTATTCTGGTATAGAGGTTAAGGGTTTTAACTGAAACAGACAAAGCTTAAACCAAAATTGTATTTTGGCATAGAAGATTCTATCCTAGCAGTTTACTATTTTTTTTATTGTTGTCTGGTATTTTATGTAGTCAGTGAGGATCCTATTGTAATTGAACAGTGTGCTCTAGGTTGTAAGCCTTACTGCAAGTGCAGGCCCATCCTATATTGTAATATCTCTTCATATGGCCAGATAATTGATATTGTGGGTCATAAAATCCCACCATGGTTTTTCCTCATTGAGGTTTTCCACATATAAATTTGTGTGTTATGGGTTTCATCTATATGTTTTTCTTATTGATTGCATTACTTCTTTCAATTTTGTTTATATCGGTATACCGGTTGGTGTATGAATGTTTTGTTAAGGCTAAAATCTATTATTCTGGTATAACACTGATTCACCCGACCCTCACTATTATTGGCTTCCAACACCTGTATGGCTTATAGAAAGCTTCTAGAGAATGGTATTCAAGATTAGATCAATACCTGAAGGAGCAAGGATTCAAAAAGGGGAGTGCTGACAACAATTTATACATAAAGAAATATGGAAACCACATTATCATTGTGGTTGTGTATGTAGATGACATTATTTTTGGAGGCAATAAGGACACCCTTTGCAAAGATTTTTATGATCAGATGCAGTTAGAATTTGAGATGCCAATTCTTGGTGAACTGACATAATTCCTTGGTTTGTAGATATTACAACAAGATAAGGGAATCTTTATCTCACAAACCAAGTATACAAAGGATATGTTGAAGAAATTTCAAATGGAGGATTGCAAATCACTAAGTACCCCCATGGTGACCAAAAGTAAATTAACTAAGAATAATGAATCACTGGTGATGGATTAGATATTGTATAGATCCATGATAGGAATTCTATTGTATCTAACTACTTCTAGATCAGATATAGTACAAGCAGTGTGCATGGTGGCCAGATTTTAAGCTGCACCTAAGCAGTCACATATGAGTGTTGTAAGAAGAATATTTAGGGACCTCCAAGGAACACTCGGTTATGGATTGTGGTACCCTAAACAAGGGGAATTAATCTTGGAAGCATATAGTGATGTTGATTGGGTAGGTTGCATTGATGACCAGAAGAGCACACGTGGTGGTGCATTCTTCCTAGGTGACCAGTTGGTCTCATGGCATAGCAAGAAGTAGGATTCTATCTCCCTATAAAGTGCTAAAGATAAATACATTGTTGCTGGTACATGCTACTGTCAGGTACTTTGGATGAAGCAAACCCTCAAAGACATACAGGGGGACATCACTGATCCTATACTCATCTAGTGTGATAATTCAAGTGCTATCAACATAGCAAAGAATCCGGTGATGCATTCTAGGCCAAAGCATATAGCCATCAAGTATCCTTTTCTCAGAGAGAAGGTTGAAGGATAGGAAGTAAAGATGGACTATGTCCCTACCAGAAAACAAGTAGCATAAATTTTCACCAAACCATTGCCAGTAAGAACCTTTGAGTACCTAAGACACAAGTTGGGAGTTGTTTTATCTGCCTTATGCACTTGAGAAATGAAGGATTTATATGGTTCAAGGGGAGTACATAGTATCATCTATAACTCTTGAACCACATCTCAATATCGGCTGCAATCATTGGTAGCAGCCTAAGGGGCAGCTAGGTATGGATCAATGGGAGAGTGTATAGTACCCTTTGTCATGTGTCAAAGGGGGAGAAATTTGCTGATAATAAGTGTCTTGCATTATGTTGACATCAATGCCAAAGGGGGAGATTGTTGGCATTATTGGAATTAAGTTGTCATTGATGTCAAACTGGTTTAGCAAGGTCAACGGTAAGTAAGAAGTGGTGACTGATATAAGAAGAGCAGGACATAAGATGACAATGCACTTATGAGTAAGTGGACAAAAGGATGGCTATCGATACATATGACCTATGTCATCTACCGGTAAAGAAGGCTTACCGGTAAGGAACAAACTAAGATGAAGGTTGTTTTGTTTGTTATGAAGGTACTACACTCGGTGAGAAAAATAGAGAGGATGTGTTGCTGGTACAAAGGATGTTTGTTGGTCATACTGCTAAGGTGAACTGAGTTGGTACTAAACCTTGGTCGACAAAGAATTTCAAAATAATATAGAAATCCAAGTAGAGGTGGATGTTGCCAAGCATTATAGTTGGATGCCAGGAGGAGGTATTGCATAGGTCAGTGGAGTGTGCATTGACATAACAAATCAACAAGAAGGTCAGATTTTATGAAGAACCTGCAAGTCACAAAGGATGCCAGAGGATTGTGGCTTGAGGAAGGTAAGCTGACAAAGGGACTGAATTGATCTTGCAAGAAGATTTGATCTTTGTACCCATTTGATGAAGGAAACAGCTAAGCCATTAATGGCGAATGATAAAGTAAAGAAGAAAATCATGGTGCAGACTTCCAGATTTAGAAAATGCACATTAGAATGAAAAGATTTGTTGGTATTGATCAATTTAATGAAGATAATATCCTTGAAAAAGAAGATCTAATCAAATCTGATTGGGTTTGAGTTGGAGAAAGCAAAACCTAACACGACATTGTTGAATGTAGTTTTAGGCAAGAATTCAAGATTATGAATAGATGAGATCGAGACAGAAAAGGATGATGCTTGATGTGAAGAAGGAGAGTGAAGTGAGTTTAAGCATAGAGAAGGATCATCTTCCTTAGAATTTATTCTAAGAAAGTTGGAGAGTGAGTGAGTAGGCAAACCAGTAAGGGTTTAACTGGCAGTGATAGAGTACTAGTAAACTGTTGAAGTTCTAATAGTTAAGCTAACCAGTGAGGAGTGATTGATTAAGAAGGAATCCAAGTGTGACACAGTGTGTTGTGTGACTGAGAGTGAAGAAAGAGTAGTCAAGAATTAGAGAGAGTAATCTCATAACCGGTAGTGTGAGATCCAGTGAAGAAGAGAAGATTGTTAACCAGCAGAAACCTATTTGATCAAAAGTTGCAGAATTCATTTACAACTAGAAGCTATAACTGTATCAAAATTGTATGTCACTATATATCACCAAGTTGGAGCTTGGTGCAAGGGTTGGTGCCCTAAATTAGTAGGGGTTGGTGCTCCTTGGGGTGGTTCCCTAAATCTTTGTAATTCAGTGTTTCACTTGTGAGGCTGGATTGGAGCAATAGTCTCCAATAACATTTCTCACCAAGGTTTTTCCCATATTGGGTTTTCCTCGTACATCTAGTGTTGTGGGTTGCATTTGTGTGATTTTATTCTTTGGTATCCTCATTTTCCTTACCTATTTGATTGTTTAGTTCTTAGGATAACAACTGGTATTCTAAGATTTCTTTAAAAGGGAAAAGAGTTTAGGAACCACTGATTCGTCCCCCTCTCCGTGGTACATTGTATTCAACAGTGTTTCTATCAATGCCAAAGAGGAGGATTTTTGGCCATTTGGAGGAATTGATTATGTGTTGCATTGATGTTTTGTCATTGATGTCAACACTAGCTATTTTGGATGCTTTACCAGCACCCTTCTAGTCCTAGTAGGTTGAGTAGTTTCTAGTTGGTTTGGATCCAGCATGATCCGGTATGCTTTGGTATGATTTGGTTATGGAATTGGCTTAGTCATGCTACTCATGTTCAATTCAGTTAGTTGGTTTTGGTTTGATGATCGGATGCTATCCTGTTTGCTTGGAAGCTTGTCTCATGGTTCCGGCGAGGGTTTCACTGGCAGAGTTTTGATAAAGATCTTTGATGAATTGCATGTGGTGTTGGTGTAGCTTCTGGCATGGATTCAAGATGTTGATGTTGATCATGTTTGAGACTAGGTGGATGGAGATCATTGCTTTAGCATGTGGACCTATATTGGGTCCCAGTTGATCTAGGTTATGGACCAACTTAATGTAATGTGTGGATTAGACATGTCGATGTGTTTCTGGGATGCCTTATGAGTTGGATATTATTTGTTTGGTTTAAATCTGACATGTTTTGTAATTATCTAATTGGTTTATTGTCTAGTGGCTGACCTAATTATTTATGGTCGAGGGTTTATATATATATAATGTAAGATCTCATTGTAGATCATCACAGGTATACGGTCAAGCAATGGGATATGGATATGTAATGTGCGAATAATGTAATATCATTCAAGAAGAGGATTTTGTCAATCATTAGAGATTGAATTGAATTTATGTAAGAGGATTTAGTCCTCTGGTATTGAGCTTAATGGGAAATTTACTTAGCCATAGGAGATGCTATCTTTGCAGTTCATTCATTCTTCTCGATTGTAGTATGGATTTCTATGTAGTCAGTGAGAATCCTTTTGTGATGAGTAGTGCGCTCTAGGTTGTTTGACCTCCTACAAGTGCAGGCCCCTTAATTGTAATTCACATACTTACTGTAGAAGTATTATCTCACCGTGGGTAGGCTTCCCAATGTGGTTTTTCCTTTTACCAGGTTTTCCACATATAAATCTTGGTGTCATGTGGATGGTATTTATTCTTTGATTATTTTTTATGCTTAATTGGTTTAACAACTATCCTAGTATTTGGTTTAAGAATTCTAATATTAATATTTTAGGTTCCCGTATTAAATTTTTAATTGCTAAATGTTCTGGTAATCTATGACAATTGATTCAGCCCCCCTCTTAGTTGTCTTTTGGTTATTTGAATTGTCTAACAAACATATGTCTTCTTGAACTGAGAATGTTTTGCTCCCTTGTGTTATAAAAGGGAATTTAGGGTCAAGAAGAATGATTCTGAAATTTTGCTTAGTATGTACTAGGATAGATTTGAAGCAATATTATGACAGTTAGTCTTATACAGATTTATTGAGTACATTAATCTATCATGAATGTATCAATTTTATTCTAAAAATCAATAAAGAGGACATTCATTTTTCTTTCTCTTATCTTTTTTATGGTGTTGTATGTGTTGTTATGTTAATGACATGTTAAATTTATCTTCTCTAATGGAGAATGTGTATGTCTTGATAGGTTTCATTTCAAGTAAATGAAATTAATTATGTCTTGAATACTGCAATATTTGTGTGAGAGGTATTGTGAGAAAGTTGTGAATACATTCTCAGTCTAAGCATTTTAAGCAAGTCTTGAATGTTTAGTATTGGATTTTAATGATTATACTATGATATTTTTTGTCTTTAAACTTGTTATTTGACTTTGTATCTCCCTTGAATATGCACTGGTCATACTTTTCTATGTTTTAGGATCATTTCAACATTCTTATTTCACCTTTTATATTACATTTCTCAGTTATTGTGCATTAGGAGTAGAATAGATTAGAGCCAAATTTCAATGCAAGCAAAGTGATACAAGCTAAGGTTCAAGCCAGAATTTGTAGTATATCATACTTTTCCTTGGTTTATTTTCATTTAGAACATCTTCTATATATTGCAATGTCTGTTTGTATAAAGTTAAAATGTTGTAAAACATTGCAATAGGGATACCCACCTAGGTTTTGCAGAGCCTAAAGAGAAAAAGATTATAGCCTTTGTGCTAAATCTTGTTTGCTGGCCAGACCCAATCTTAGATTTGTTTATGAGTTAGTGGTTATTTCTCTAGGATTTAGGATATGTTGATTTGGGAACCAACAGTTCTTATGTCATTTACATCATATATTATTGAGAGTTTGAGTTGAGCAGTGTGAGTTGTGTGACATATTAAAGAGTAATTCAAATTTGCTAAGTAGACTTTATGTTACTTTGGGAATTTGGAAGTAGAATTGTGTATGGATAATAAATTAGAGGCTTTGAGCTTTACTATATTACCTTTTAAAAAATTCCATTGATTGTATTCAAGTAGCAACATAAAGACTTTGTTCTTCATTTGTTATCTGGAAAAATATTGGTTAAAAGAGTTATTTGTAAAGAGGTTGATAGGATAGTAGTAAGGTGAAGACTTCAGCTTCGTTACTATTTTCCTATCCCATAAGTCATTTTTAGAAAATGAAGCAATGTGAGGATTTGTAATCGTATGGACACTTTGATTTTAATTAGTGTAGATTTTTGAATTACTGCAAGTTGTTTTTATAGTATTTAGAAAAGAAATTCATTCTAGATAGAGAATTGGGAAAATAATTACTCTAAAAAAAGAGAGTGAAGTAATTGTATCATCTTGTATTAGTGTAAAGTTAGCAAGCACATAACATTAGATATAGATTAGAGAAAAAGGGGGAGCATTCCCTTATAAATAGAAGAGATTGCATCTTTCCTTCTAAGAGATATTGTCTTTCATACTGTGGTCAAAACACATATTTTTTAAACCTCCCCAAGTTTACAAAATTTTCACCAAATAGTTTGTTCATTTTTTTATTCATCTTTGCATTTTGTTCTTAATTTACATAGGTCTAACTATATTGTCCTATTTTATTGGTTATTATATAACTTATTTGATCTATAATGGGTTGGTGCCCTTCCCCACTCACTTTAATTAAAAACAAGGGGTTCCACATAGTGAACCATTTATCCTGGAAGGTTAGAAATATGTATTTAATATTTATTATTGACACATTGATATGAAAAAATTTAATGTAGATAAACAAGTGTAAAGATTATATTTGTCACACAAAATTATATAATATTGTCATACCAATCATCACTATTACAACTATAATATAGTGAAAATTAGGAATTAGGGTTTTAACAAGCAAAACCACTAACTAGCCCAATTAACCAAATTTCATTGAAAGACGAGGCTAAATACAATAGATCTAGCCTCAATTTGATTAGAAAAAGTGTTGAAAATGCTAATCATATTTACCTAGTTATTTGTGTCGAAATCCCCTTCTTCCTAAGTTCAATTATAAGGTGACTTGTGAAATTAGGATAAAATTAGGGATTATTGAAGTAATTTGATAGAAACATTAATCTATAGATGCTCCTTGGAGCCACCGGCCTAGCTCTAGGTAAAATGAGAAGTTTGAAACTTGCCCTCTAAAGTTTGGCTTGATTCTTTGAGACCAGGTAGCATAGATCTGCCCTGGTCCTCTACATTTTCTACTATAAAAAGTTGACCTATTGGTCTCTATTGACTCTATCAGGCCCAAGTACAACTCTACACCTATTTCCTGCACATATAAAGAAAGTGAAAGATATTGGGAATAGGGTTTTTCCATAGATTAAACTCCATCATTGGGATTAACAAAGAATGGAATAATACAAATACTTAAATAAATATATTGGAGATATACCTCAAATCTGCAATTGTTGATGATGATGCAATGCTCTTTGAATTTAATCACAAATTTTCAATGTAATGGCAAGACAAACACACTGAAATAAAAAGAATCTAATCACTCACACATGCTTGCATGAATATTGATGTAACTTTTCTCCACAATTCTTAAATGATGAATATGCAACCTTGAATCTCTAAAAATTCTTGATAGTGAATGCTTCAAAAATGTAAAAATACTAAATAGGTAGCTTATGAATATTAAAATAAATTGATAGGATGTCTTTATATAGGGTTCCCTAGCTAAATTATTTATTAGGCCGACCTCCAATGACCATGTGTAGCCCTAGTGATCTTATTTTTTCAGGGATATAACACCTACCCCATTCAAAATTGATTCTCCTTTGAGAGGGACTGAAGCATTTTAGGGTGCCTTGGTCTAGACCAAGGTGTTCCACGCCTTGGTACTTCTACAAAGTGGACTAAAAAAAGTAGCTAGGAAGGAGGGCATCTCATAGTAGGACCCACTAAAGAGTGTACTGACATCAATGTTGGATTATTGGGATTGAACGAACTTAGAGAGGGGATGAGGATAGAACACACTAAAGTGGGACCAAAATATGATGTTTAAATTGGATTAATGACAATTTGCGATTCTAGAAAAATATTTATGAATCCTTTCAAAATCAATTTTCGTCATTGATACAATATGAAAATTAAAAAAAATTGGAAAAAATATTTCATAAATATTTTGTCATAAATATATAATTTTTAAACAAATCCATACAATTCATCCCCTCCCATCACCACTCGTCCTACTCTCCAACACTATCATAGTCTTGATAATTATTATGTGATAATTATTTTGGCAACAAACATCCATTAATATAACTATCATGAAGAACAACCCATACTTTGATTGTCACATTAGAGTTGATAGTATACAAGCTAGGTAACCCATAATACACACATGTAGAAACGTGAATGTGTTGAGTTAGTTGAACATAATTTCCTTTAATTGGTCCTTCACCCATTTTTTTAATTGTAATGGAGGAAATTTTCTACCTCAAGGATGATGAATCCTAGAGAAAAACTACACCCTTCAATACCTCACTCAAACTGGAGCTAAGGTGAGCCAAGGGATAAAATGACATGCTGAACCAATAACCCACAATTTGGAATTCTTAGATGGCTCAACCAAGCCTCTATCTAGAGGATGAGCACGCAGACTTGGGACACCAACACAACATGCTGTCATCCTATATAGATAAGGTATAGAAGCCATACAGGAAGTTCCAGATATGATAATATGATAATGTAGTGTCATTAAATTGTGACCCTAGAAATTTTCAATTGCATTAGGTTCCTCACGCATGCGAAATGGAATCCTATAGACTAATTGGAGACTGAAGATTGCTCAACCCCCAAAAAAAATTTCTCTCTTTCCCTCGACACCACCCTATCTGCACTCTACCTTGGAGAAAAGTGCAGGGCAGGGGCACCAGGATAGGGGTGTGGAACCCCTGTCCCTGCCCTATTTTGGGGCATGACCTTTCCTAAGTTTGCATAGAAGGTTATGTAGTGAGTGGGAAAACTTCTCCAATGTTGGCCCGTGATGAAAAATCGGTTTCATTAACCCCAATTGACAAGTATAAAAGTCACATTTCCCCTTCCATTTTGGCATAAGACAGATACATGAGATCACGTATTCAAGCATTCAAGAGAATTCAAGCATTCTTTTCTAGCATTGAGAATTCTCAAGTCTCCCTTCAAGGCTAGGTGTTGCATTCAAGTCAAGGATCCAGCCATTGAAGAGGAGATTCATTCCAACATTCAACTTCATACAAGAATTTCTATCAACATTTCTATCACAACCTCCCTTGAGGTGATTTACATTTCAGTCTTTCATTTACATTTACTTGGAAGTACTTTCTTTCATTACATGGTTAATTCCAAAACTAGGTTTTGATCCGAAGGCAAACCCCCAATCCCAACACATTTTCCTCTCTTTTCTGTGTGTAGGTTGCAGGTGCGCAGTTGTACTTTTGGAATTGGACTGCATTTACTGAGGTGGAAAAACCTTTTTTGTTTCATGGATTTTTTGGAGGACCGTGTACATTTGCACCATGGTCTGGGCAACTTTTCTTCAAGTTCACAAGATGGCTTTGTCTCAACATATTACTGCCAGATCTAGATGCAAAGCTTCATCCCACACTTTGATCTTAAGTTATAATCAGTTCTTTATCACTTTTAACTTAGTCTCTATACATAATTCAATCAATTCCTTTCCATTCTGAGTAGAAGATGGGATTGGCTTATCATTCTCATTTCATTTGGAATTCTATCTTCTTCTTTGTAGGTTGAATCTAATGTATTTTCCCCCTGCTCTTCCAATGTAATGCGTGAAAAGTGTTTGCAAGGAAATCCGTAGTGAAACTCTCATCTCTCCTTGGAGGGAAAGGGTAGCTTTCCTCTTGATCTCTTATTCACACATTTTTCACCAACCATTTCATTTTAGTGAACCCAACGTCTTTCATGCTTTCCTTTCAACAAAATTTCATATTTTTCATTTGCAAGTTTAAATTTTCTTCAAACTTAGTGGTTAAATCATTAAAAACCCTAGTTTTTGAAATTAAAATTGAACTTATGATTTGTAAAAATTGCTTGTGGTTATCTTAGATTTGAAAATTGTTTTGTTTGTCAAATTCAATTTCTTCATTGTCTTGTTCAATTTGTAAATCAAATTTACAAAATTAAGTGATTACTTGTTAAAACCTTAATTTTCAAAAATCATCTTGAACTTGTGCAAAAATTGGATTTCCATTTAATTTTTAGATTTGTGATTGTTCTTGGACTTGTTTTCATTTCTAAAATCCAAATTTTCAATTTGCCTCCTTTTTACCAAAATTCAAATTTCAAAATTAAGTGGTTAGGTCATAAAACCCTAATTTTCAAATTTAATTGGATTTTGTGCCAATTTCAATCAATTTCATTCAAATTTAGATTTCTAAACATTTTCCAAGGTGTCCCTATCCATTAGGTTTGACTTTTTTCAAATTTGCAATTCAATTCCTCTTTTTCTTCAAAACCCTAATAAGGTCCTATTTTTACATTTGAACCTTAATTTCACCCATCTAGAACTCGTAAAATTAATCAATATTTTGGGGTTAGCTTTGAAATCATCGTAATATTCATTCCTGAAATTTTTTTAAAAAAGTTGGTCAGACCATGTGCATTCTCGTCACGGTCCTCGACTTTTTTCTTGAAATTTTGGGAGACTATTTTTTATTAAGGGAAATTTTGGGAGACTGTTTTTTATTAAGGAAAATTTCAGGAGACTTTTATGATTGTATTTAATAGCCTAAATCTAGAAGAATGGTTGATTTTGTCGATTTTTTATCCCTTTAGAATCAAAAATACCTCCAAAATTCAACATTTCAAATTTTCAAGAAAATTTTTTAAATTAAGAGGTTAATTATATAGTCTGCCCTGATTTTAAAATTTGTAATTTTAAAATTAAGTGGTATTCCCTTGGCCCTAATTTTAAAATTCCAATTTCCTTTAATTTTTGGAAATTATTTAATCATCTTCTTCCAACAAATTTGAAATTGTTTAATCAGTATTTTCTTAAATTTTGCATTAATCAATTTTGTAAGCTTTGTTCCAAATTTCAAATTTCAAATTTTCCCTCTAGTGCATGAGTTTTACCACTATTAGTTCTACCTATACTATCCCTATTAGATGAAGCATTAGAATTAAGGCCTCCCAAGGTTTAATTACTGAGGAGGTGGAGTCTAATTTGGGTAACTTCTTTAATGAGGATCATGCTAATTCTACCCATCCTAATAATGTGCCTATTCACCCCATTGATGAATGCCATGATGAAGAAGAAGCTTTAACTAGGGTCTCTATGGATCAACTTTCCACATTGGACAATCAATTTGATAACTTTCAATAATGGATGTCCCAAGAATACCCTAATAGTGAAGCTCTTCCATTAATTGAAGGCCTTAAGCGCATGATTCAAAGTGATAAGAATGAAATTAATATATTGTGTGGCTTTTCACATATTATTGATTCTAGTGTCATGTTTATCAAGAGTTGTGCCTATTGGCATTATGTGAACTGGTATGAGGACATAATGATATTGTATGTTGTCATTGATGTCAATATGTGTGAGGAGAAGAGAGAACCGACACATGTGTGAACTGGTATATGTGCAAAAGTAAACTGGCATAATGAAAAGTAAGCGGTATGTTTGTTGAAGATGAACTGACATATGGGAACTGGTTCATGGAACCCTTGTGTGACTACCAGTTGGTAGTGCCAGGGTTTCTAGTTGGAGCACCTCAAGCCTGTGTGACTCAATCGGTGATCTTTGTGTGATGAGTTAGCATGGTAATGGATAACTGATCATGTTGCCACATAAGCCTTGTGCTTGTGAAGGACCTTTCATGAAGAAGGCTATCCCTATCTACCTCAGGAATGTGTGAAGTTTGTTAAACGGTGATAACGAGTGATGGGTTATCAACCACCATGAAATCGGTGGATAACGGATGATGGAGACTGTCTTGAGATTGATTCAAGATTGTTGCATTTAATGCAGTATGATTCAATGGTCAAGATTGAACCATTTGAATTGCTCAACCTAACAGGTTTAGGGTTTAGGGTTTTTGCTACCAACCTGTCTATTTCCTACAAGGTCGATGTTGTGTTTCTTTCAGAGTTGTTGGCAAAAGTTGTATGTGTGTATCCAAGGGAAGTGATACATGATTCTTGCCAGACCAAAAGGAGAGAAGAGATACCTACAAAGTGAATGTGCAGAAGGTGAAGAGGAGCCAAAGCGGATCTGTATTAGCATTGAGTGTTGTTACCAAATCATTGTAATTCCTGTTGATCTTTAACCATTTCAATAGTTGTGAAATCCCTTAATAGGGTAGCCTTAACCAGCTTGATACAAATCCTTTAATAGGGTAACTTGAAGTTATTGAGTTTTGGGATGCTATAGAGCTCCGGAGATCCTTTAGCTATTGAGTTCTTGAAATCCTCTAACAAGGTAACCCTAACCAGGTTTAACCCTTAATCGGGTATTGTAGCCATCCCTTAACTAGGTGATCACTTACAGGATCGGTTCCTAGCAGAACCTATTGTAATGTCTTTAATTGGACAAGGCTCCTAACAAAGCGAACTTCTAAAGAGTTCAAAAGCAATCTTGTGGGTATTCATTCCCACCGTGGTTTTTCCCAGTTGGGTTTCCACGTGAAAAATAAGTGTGTCATGTGTGATGCTTTTATCTTGTGATGTTTTGTTATTGCCTGTTAAGCATATGATGGTTCTGTGTTTTATGCCTGTCTGTAAAACATATTGAACTAGTTGTAGTGAAGATCTAATAATAGATTTCTTGTTCATGCATAAGGGTGAAATGGTAGTGTTGTTTTGAGTTAAGTGAAAAGCTAAGTGATCAACTGGTTAATGCTTATCTCAGACACTCTTGGCTTTACTAGTTGCAGTCTTTGTTGAACCGGTATCACTGTTTACCAGTCATTTGAAGTATCTATTGTCAAATTGGTTTAAGACTATGTTTTTGTCTGTACTAATTCACCCCCCTCTTAGTACTAGTTTTGTACTACTCATTCATCATTGAGTTATCAATTGGTATCAGAGCCTCCTCCAGGTCCTCTATGTTGTAAGCCTAACCACTTGAGGGAAAGATTCTGTTGTAATGATGAAGAGGGAAGGTCCAAAGTTTAACAGAGATAATTTTAGTATATGGAAAGATAGAATGAAGATATACATCAGAAGTATGGGTGCTCAACACTAGAGCTATGTTGAGAATCCCTATGTTGCCCCTACCGGTGCTCTCATCGATGACCAAAAGAGAGAGATATAGGAGAATGGGCAAATCATGGAAGCCCTAATTAGTAGTTTATCTGACATTAAGTTCATTGATGTCCAAGATAAGGTAAATCCCAAAGAGGTATGGGATGCTCTTGAAAATATCTATAGAAGTGATGAGCATGTAAAACAAGCTAAGGAAGAAAGCCTTAGAGGGAAGTTTGAAGATATGTGAATGGTTGAAGGTGAAACCATTCAATAGTATGGCATTAGAATCAAAACTATTGTCAGAGATATCAAGAGTGTAGGTGGTAAAATGGAACATGCCACTGTGGTAATTAAAGTCCTGAGATCCCTATTGCCAGTCAATAAGGGTTGCTGCTATTCAGGAGCTGAGATCAATTGACAAGACTAAGGTATCCTTGGACTCCATCATTGCAAAGTTGATAGCCTATGAGTTGAATAGTTTTGATGGAAGTGTTCAAAAGATAGAATCAACTTTTAAAGCCTCTGTTGTATCATCCAGAAAAGGAAAAGAAGTAAGCACTAGTGATGAAACAAGACAAGGCAGAACAATGGATGATGAGGAGTTTTTGATGGAATTTGAAGCTCTTCTTGCCAGGAAATTTCCAAAAGGAACCAGTAAATACAAAGGTAAGCTCCCTTTGAAATGTTTTTTCTTGTAACCGGATAGGACATATTGCTATGAACTATCCTAATAGCGACAACAAGGATAAACCAGAAAGGTTCAAGAAATTCAAAGGAGGAAACTAGAGAAACTATTTTGTTGCAGTTGATGAAGGTGTCACTGATGAGGAATCAAAAGATGAAGAGAATGAAGACATTGTGTTTGTTGCTGTAAAGGAAGACATGTCAAACAAGAAGGCTCTTTTCTCCCACTTTGATAATGTCAATGAGTAAATTATTGATGGTGGTTGTTCTCACCATATGACCAATGATCGGAGTAAGCTTTTATCTTTGGAAGAATATGATGGTGGTGTGGTTCATTTTGGTAATGATGCACCATGCATGGTTAAAGGAAGAGGGTCCATCTCTCTAAATGGAAAAAGTAGTGCTGAAAATATGTATTGGGTTGATGGTCTCTGACACAACCTCTTGAGTGTTGCCCAACTGAATGATAGTGGTCTCACTCTGGAATTCAAGAATGGAGTATGCAGAATCAAAGGAAAGAATGATGAACTAGTGGCCATAGGCATACAGACCAAAGGTAACCTATTTTAGCTAAATGCAAATGTAAGTACATGTTTAATGGCTAAATGTTATGATAGCTGGATATGGCATAGGAGACTCTGCCATATAAACTTTGATAACATTGTAAAGGCTAGTAAGATCAAGGTAGTTAGAGGATTGTTTGTGCTGAACAAACTAGAAAATACCTTGTGCAGAGAATGTCTATTGGGGAAAATGTCTTCCTCAACCTTTAAAGGTAAATCTTTCACTGTTGACAACGTGCTTGATCTTATGCATACTGATTTGTGTGGTCCTATGAAAACTAGAAGTGTGCAGGGTGATAGGTACTTCATGATCCTCACTGATGACTACTCAAGAATGATGTGGGTCACATTCTTGAAAGACAAGTCTGAAGCCTTTGTGAAGTTCAAAGCTTTTAGAGCATTAGTGGAGAAGGAAAGTGGTAAGAGGATCAAGTGCCTCAGAACTGATCAAGGAGGGGAACTCACTTCTGGTGAATTCAACAAGTATTGTGAAGAATTTGGCATCAAGAGGCAACTGTCTGCCCCACAGACTCCACAACAGAATGGCCTAGTAGAGAGGAACAACCGGATAGTGCTTGAAGTAGCAAGAACAATGTTGATTCAAGGGAAGGTAGCTCACACCTTTTGGAGAGAAGCGGTGAGCACTCCAGTCTACACAATGAACCGGGTACTCATCAAGAAAGGTAAGGATAAAACTCCTTATGAGTATTGGACTGGTAAGACACCTGTGGTTAGATACTTTAAGGTTTTTGGTAGCAAATGTTACATCAAGAGGAGTCAACATCGGGGCAAGTTTGAAGCTAAATGTGATGAGGGGATATTCCTAGGATATTCCACCAATAGTAAAGCTCTGAAGTGTTACAACAATAGGACTCAGAGAATTATGGAAAACATCAATGTGAGAATTGATGAAACCTCTGAGAAAACTAAGGAAACCGACAGTAAGCAAGCGGTAAATGAACCGGTTGTTACCTTCTGGGAACCGGTTGCCAGTCAACCAAGTACTAGTAAGTGTGTTCCCACACCGACATATGTAAATGCTGATACTGATGGAGAAGAAGATGAAGGGGAAAAGCAAGAGGAATCTGTCAAGACCATTCCTCGGTATGTAAAGCTAAACCATGATCCTAAGCAGATCATGGGGGATAAGGATGCAGGAATCCTTACAAGAAGGAAAATCAAAGAAAACTCATGTATGATCTCTGAATTTGAGCCTAAATCATTCAAAGAGGCACATAAAGATGAAGACTGGATCAAGACAATGGAAGAAGAACTTGACCAGATAGAGAAAAATGGTACATGGTCCTTGGTACCTAGACCGGAGCTTAAAAATGTGATTGGTACCAAATGGGTTTTCAGAAACAAGCTAAATGAGGATGGCATAGTGATTAGAAACAAAGCCAGATTGGTGTGCAAAGGATATGCTCAAGATGAAGGAGAAGACTATGGAGAAACCTTTACTCCTGTAGCCAGATTGGAAGGAGTCTGTATGCTTCTTGCATATGCAGCTTTTAAAGGATTCAATGTATATCAAATGGATGTAAAATCTGCATTCCTAAATGGTTTACTTGAAGAGGAGGTGTATATAGAGCAACCAAATGGGTTTTCCCTATCTGAAGACAGTGATATGGTATGCAGGCTACATAAAGCCTTCTATGGCCTAAAGCAGGCACCTAGAGCATGGTATGAATGTTTGCATTCCCATCTTGTCAAGATTGGATTTGAGAGAACAAGTGAAGATAGCAATATCTACTTGAAGTTTGAAGGAGATCAGATCCTGATCTGTGAGGTTTTTGTTGATGACATTATCTTTGGTGAAGATGATAAGATGAGTCATGAGTTCACTGATGAGATGAAGAAAGAGTTTGAGATGTCACTCATAGGGGAGATTAAGTTCTTCATTGGACTGCAGATCCAGCAGATGAAAGAAGGAATCTTTATCACTCAGTCCAAATATGTCAAAGAGGTGTTGAAGACCTTTGGCATGGAAGATAACAAACCGGTTGGTACACCGATGGTGACCGGTTGCAAATTATGAAAAGAGGATGATTCCACATTGGTTTATGAGAAGGAATATCAGTCAATGATTGGTAAGTTGCATTATGTAGTGTACAGCAGACCAGATATTGTACATGCAATTGGCATTACTACAAGGTTCTAGAAAAGTCCAAGAGAATCTCACTTGGTTACAGTCAAGTGAATTCTTAGGTATCTGAAGGGAACAATTGATTATGGATTATGGTACCCATTCAACAATGATTTCAACTTGAATGTATTCATAGATGCTTATTGGGCAGGTAATGTGGATGACCAGAAAAGCACAACTGATGGTGCATTCTTTCTTGGTGGTAGACTGGTCTCATGGATGAGTAAGAAGCAGAGTTGTATCTCTCAGTCTACAGTAGAAGCGGAGTATGTTGTAGTTTTCATGAACTACACTTAGACAATCTAGATGAAGCATGTATTAGATGGCTTCAAAATTTCTATATCTAAACCGGTAAGTATATTCTGTGATAACACAAGTGCTATCAATATTTCAAAAAATCTAGTTTTACATTCTAGAACCAAGCATTTTGAGCTTAAGTATCATTTCTTGAGGGAAAAGGTTCAGAATAAAGAGAATGCACTAGAGCATGTTTCCAGCAAGGAGCAGTTAGCATACATATTCACCAAGCCTCTCCCAAATGCTACATTTGTGCATTTAAGAAGTGAATTGGGGGTACTGCCCCTTCAAGAGGTGAACTAAAAGTATTTACTCCACATCAGTTAGGTATTGCATAGTCATTTTTTTTGTTGATTGATGTGTTGAAGGATGCTACTCATTAGGGGGAGCAACATAATGGAATAGGGATTCTTGTGCCTCCACTTTGGCATTGTTGTCAAAGGGGGAGAAGATGTGAAATGGAGAAATATCTTTATTTATTGCCATCAATGCCAAAGGGGGAGATTGTTGGCATTATGTGAACTAGTATGAGGACATAATGATATTGTATGTTATCATTGATGTCAATATGTGTGAGGAGAAGAGAGAACCGGCACATGTGTGAAATGATATATGTGCAAAATTAAACCGACATGATGAAAAGTGAACCAGCATGATGAAAAGTAAGCGGTATGTTTGTTGATGATGAACTGGCATATGGGAACTGGTTCATGGAACCCTTGTGTGACTACCGGTTAGTAGTGTCAGGGTTTTCAGTTGGAGCGCCTCAAGCCTATGTGACTCAATTGGTGATCTTTGTGTGATGAGTTAGCATGGTAATGGATAATTGATCATGTTACCACGTAAGCCCTGTGCACATGAAGGAACTTGCATGAAGAAGGCTATCCCTATCTACCTCGGGAATGTGTGAAGTTTGTTAAATGGTGACAACGCATGATGGGTTATCAGCCACCATGAAATCAGTGGATAATGGATGATGGAGACTGTCTTGAGATTGATTCAAGATTGTTGCATTTAATGCAGTATGATCCAATGGTTAGGATTAAACCGTTTGAATTGCTTAACCTAACAGGTTTAGGGTTTAGGTTTTTTGCTACCAACCTGTCTGTTTCCTACAAGATCGATGTTGTGTTTCTTTCAAAGTTGTTGGCAAAAGTTGTATGTGTGTATCCAAGGGAAGTGATACATGATTCTTGCCAGACCAAAAGGAGAGAAGAGATACCTACAAAGTGAATGTGTAGAAGGTGAAGAGGAGCCAAAGCAGATCTACATTAGCATTGAGTGCTGTTACTAGATCATTGTAATTCTTGTTGATCTTTAACCATTTCAATAGTTGTGAAATCTCTTAACAAGGTAGCCTTAACCAACTTGATACAAATCCTTTAACAGGGTAACTTGAAGTTATTGAGTTCAGGGAAGCTATAGAGCTTCAGAGATCCTTTAGCTATTGAGTTCTTGAAATCCTCTAACAAGGTAACCCTAACCAGGTTTAACCCTTAACCGAGTATTGTAGCCATTCCTTAACCGGGTGATCCCTAACAGGATTGGTTCCTAGCAGAACCTATTGTAATGTCTTTAATGTTAAAATGTGGTGACTGATCAGCAAAGTACTATACACTCAGCTTGTATCCTCGCCGGGGTCCAGGGAGGATACATGCTAAGTTTATAGTACTTTGCTGATTAGTCACCACATTTTAACAATCTCCCACTTGGAGACTAATCAGGCTCCACATCGAACAATCTTCCACTTGGAGACTGATACTACATGACACCACTATACATGCAACATCCGCTCGATAGAACACTACGACTCGAATGGTATAAATTCCACAATTATCAATCAAGAAGACCAATAGAAACTAATGAAGAAATCAGCTTCACCTGTGGAACTACCTTCGTGAACATATCGACAGGATTCTCACTTGTGTGAATTTTCTCAAGTCGTAACTGATCATCCTCCAAAATAGTCCGGATGAAGTGGTACCTGAGCTAAATGTGCTTTGTCCTTGAATGAAAAGTAGAGTTCTTCTCAAGATGAATGGAAACTAATGAAGAAAAAAAAATTTGGGTATTTTTTTTGATGAAAACTGACATTGTAATAAAACCCTAAAAAGGTCAACTTTCTTTTTGCCCTAAATATGCATGTTATAAGCGGCTGGGATGCTTAAGGCATTGTAAGGTTGATGTACTATTTTTGCTGGATAATAAGAAAGATTGGACGACTGTGTATGGTGGATGTAACCCATTTTGGGTGAACCATGTTAAATCTCTGTGTTATCTATGTCCTATTTTATTTCTTTATCTTATGTATTTAAATCTGCATATAATTGTTAGTTCATATTAACTTTGGATCTTCTTGAAACCCTAACAAATGGTATTAGAGAAAGGTTTTCTGTAAATTGGTAGGACTTTCAGATTTGAGTGGAAGCAATGGAGGACTCCAAATTCAAGGTCAAAAAGTTTAACAACTAGAATTATCAGTTATGGAAAATGCAGATGGAGGATTACCTGTATCAAAAGGATTTGTGGTGGCCATTGGAAGGAAAGGCAAAGAAATCGACCATAATGTCAGATGAAGAGTGGGACATTTTAGATAGAAAGGCATTGGGATCCATTCGATTGTGCCTTGTGTCGTCTGTAGCATTCAATATAACAGAAGCAAAAATGGTTGTAGATTTGATGGCAATGTTGGCTAAGTTGTATGAGAAACCCTTGGCTTCGAATAAGGTATTTCTTATGAAGCATTTGTTTAATTTGAAAATGAGTGAGGGAGGATCTATAGCGGAGCACTTAAATGAATTTAATACAATTACTAGTCAATTGTCTTCAGTAAAAATTACCTTTGCAGAAGAGGTTAGGGCTCTCTTGATTTTATGTTCTTTGCCAGAAAGCTGGAATAGTTTGGTTATGGTTGTAAGTAACTCTGTCTCTAGTAAAAATACTTTGGTATTTGATAATATTGTTGGTGTTATCCTAAGTGAGGAAATGCGAAGGAAAAGCACAGGTGAGACTCCAACATCATCAGGTAGTGTTTTGAATGTGGAGAACAGAGGAAGATCAAAGGAAAGAGGAAAAGGCCCTGGGAATGAGAAGTCACGAGGGAAGTCAAAGAAAGGACACTCTCAATCTAGAGGAAAGAAAGATTGCTGGTACTGCGGAAAGCCTGGTCATCTAAAGAAAGACTGTTGGTCTTGAAAAAAAAAAGAAGGAGACAAAAATGAAGATGACAGTAAGGAAGCTAATATTGCAAGTAATAATTTACAAGATGCTTTAATCTTATGTTTGGATAATGTTAATGATTCTTGCGTAATAGATTTTGGGGTTTCATTTCATGCTACACCCCATAGAAAATATTTTCTAGATTATGTTCAAGGTGATTTTGGACAGGTATATTTGGGTGATGATGAGCCCTGTCAAATTGTTAGAAAAGGAAAGATAAAGATCAAGTTGTAGAATGGTAATGACTGGTTTCTGCAGGAGGTAAGACATGTTCCTAATTTAAGAAGAAATTTAATTTCTGTAGGGCAACTAAGTAGTGAAGGTTGCATAGTTACCTTCTCAAACAGTATGTGGAAGGTCACTAAAGGATCATTAGTAGTAGCTAAAGGTACGAAGGTAGGCACACTATATCTATGTACTGGTAACACTTACTCTACCTTAGCTGCTACAGATAAAGTTACTGCAGGGACAACAACAATAAATGTTGCAAGAACATATTCAATAATGTGGCACCATAGGCTTGGGCACATGAGTGAGAAAGGGATGAAAATCCTTCACTCCAAAAATCTATTGCCAGGACTAAAGAAGATTGATTTAGAGTTCTGTGAAAACTGTGTTTATGGCAAACAAAAAAGAGTCAGATTTCTCAAGGTTGGGAAAGAGAAGAAGAGTGAGAAGTTATAGCTTGTGCATTCAGATGTATGGGGACCAGCTCAGGTATCATCTCTTGGTGGCTCTTGTTATTATGTTATTTTTATTGATGACTCAACCATAAAAACATGGGTATATTTCCTAAAACAAAAATCAGATGTTTTTGAAACTTTTAAGAAATGGAAAGCTTTGGTTGAGAATGAGACAGGAAAAAAATTGAAGTGTCTCAGATCAGATAATGGAGGTAGTATTGCAGCAAAGCATTTGAAGATTACTACTCCTTAAATGGGATTTGAAAGTAGAAGATAGTTCCAAGAACTCCACAGGAAAATGGTGTGTCAGAGAGAATGAATAGGACTATCATGGAACGCGCGAGGAGCATAAGATTGCATGTTGGATTGCCCTTACATTTTTGGGTAGATGTCGTACATACTGTTGTCTATTTGATAAATAGAGGACCTTCAACCCCTTTGGATGGTGGTATTCCAGAGGAGGCATGGATTGGTAAAAAGGTAAATTATTCTTTTCTAAAAACTTTTGGTTGCGAAGCTTTTGTCCATGTTGATAAAGAAAATAGAACCAAGCTTGATGCTAAATCTCAGAAATGTACCTTCATTGGATATGGGATAGATGAATATGGCTATCGGTTATGGGATTTTGAAAATAAGAAAATAATTAGAAGTAGAGAAGTTATATTCAATGAGAATGTTATGTATAAACAATAGATGCAGGAAAAGAAGCATGAGCAGGACAAACAAGAATATGTGGTGTTGGATGAGATTCCTGAAAATGAAATGCCACAGGTACCCAATGCTCAGCAATAACAGATTGTCCCACAAACTCTTGCAAGTGTTAGACATTCTATGAGGATAAGTAGACCCCCTGAAAGATTTTCTCCTTCTTTGTATTCTATTTTATTAACAGATTTTGGTGAACCAGAAGAATATGAAGAAGCAATGCAGGTAGATGCCAAACAACAGTGGGAGCTAGACATGAAAGAGGAGATGGACTCCTTGATGAAAAATAAGGCTTGGGACTTAGTCCCATTACCTACAGAAAAAAGAGCCTTGCCTAACAAATGGGTTTATTGGCTGAAGGAGGAGGAAGGAGGTCAGAAAAGATATAAGGCCAGACTTGTGGTAAAAGGTTTTGCACAAAAAAAGGGTATAGATTATGATGAAATATTTTCTCCAGTTGTAAAAATGACTTCAATTAGAACTATACTTAGTCTTGTGGCTGCAGATGATTTACATCTTGAACAATTATATGTCAAAATAGCTTTTTTCCATGGAGATTTGAAGGAGGAAATTTACATGTTGCCACCACAGGGATATGAGGTCAAAGGTAAGGAGAACTTGGTGTGCAGGTTGAAGAAAAGTCTGTATGGCCTAAAACAAGCACCCCAACAATGGTATTTAAAATTTGATAGTTTCATGGCTGAACACGATTATCATAGATGTCATTTTGATCATTGTATATATTTTAAGAGATTTGATAATGGCATTTATATTATCTTGTTGCTTTATGTTGATGACATGCTTGTTGTTGGGTCTAACATGCAACATATAAATGATCTTAAATAGAAATTAGCCAGGTCATTTGCTATGAAGGATTTGAGTGCAGCTAAGAAAATTCTTAGTATGAGGATTACACGGGACAAGAAAAATAGAACCTTGAATTTGTCCCAAAGTGAGTATATAAAGGTGGTGTTGAAAAGATTTAACATGCGGGATGCAAAAGCAGTTAGTACACCTTTGGCTAGTCATTTCAAATTGACTAAGGAGATGTGCCCAAAGGCACAAGAAGAGGTTAATAAAATGTCTAACATCCCATATTCATCAGTTGTTGGTAGTCTGATGTATGCAATGGTATGCACAAAGCTAGATATTGCACATGCAATGGGAGTTGTGAGTAGGTTTATGAGTAATCTGGGTATGGAACATTGGAATGCTGTGAAATGGATTCTTCGATATTTGAAAGGAACTACTATGAAGGCATTATGTTTCAAAGGATCTAATGCTACTCTAAGTGGATTTGTTGACTCTGATCTGGCGGGTGATATTGATTCATGGAGGAGTACTACAGTGTATGTTTTTACTATAGGGGGAACTGGAGTCAGTTCAATTTCTAGGCTGCAAAAGGTTGTTGCACTTTCAACCACTGAAGCTGAGTATGTTGCTCCTACAGAAGCTAGCAAGGAGGTGATTTGGTTACAATGTTTTCTAGAGGAATTGGGTCAGACACAAGAGGATAGCCCATTGTATACTGATAGCCAGAGTGCCATTCATCTTGAGAAGAACTCTGCTTTTCATTCAAGGACAAAGCACATTCAACTCAAGTACCACTTCATCCAGACTGTTTTGGAGCAGGGTCAGTTATGGCTTGAGAAAATTCACACAAGTGAGAATCCTACCCATATGTTCACGAAGGTAGTTCCACAGGAGAAGCTGATTTCTTCATTAGTTTCTATTGGTCTTCTTGATTGATAATTGTGGAATTTATACCAGTTGAGTCCTAGTGTTTTATCTAGTGGATTTTGCATGTACAGTGGTGTCATGTAGTATCAGTCTCCAAGTGGGAGATTGTTCGGTGTGGAGCCTAATCAGTCTCCAAGTGGGAGATTGTTAAAATGTGGTGACTAATCAGCAAAGTACTGTACACTTAGCATGTATTTTTTCTGATGAAAACCGACATTGTAATAAAACCCTAAAAAGGCCGACTTTGTTTTTGCCCTAAAAATGCATGTTATAAGTAGCTGGGATGCTTAAGGCATTGTAAGGTTTATGTACTATTTTTGCTGGATAATAAGAAAGATTGGACAACTGTGTATGGTGGACGTAACCCATTTTGGGTGAACCATGTTAAATCTTTGTGTTATCTATGTCCTGTTTTATTTCTTTATCTTTTGTATTTAAATCTGCAAATAATTGTTAGTTCATATTTGCTTCAGATCTGCTTGAAACCCTAACATTTAATCGGACAAGGCTCCTAATAGAGAAAACTTCTAAAGAGTTCAAAAGCAAGCTTGTGGGTATCTATCCCCACCGTGGTTTTTCCTAGATGGGTTTCCATGTGAAAAATAAGTGTGTCATGTGTGATGCTTTTATCTTGTGATGTTTTGTTATTGCCTGTTAAGCATATGATGGTTTTGTGTTTTATGCCTATGTGTAAAACATGTTGAACAAGTTGTAGTGAAGATCTGATAATAGATTACCTGTTCATGCATAAGGGTGAAATGGTAGTGTTGTCTTGAGTTAAGTGAAAAGATAAGTGATCAACCGGTTAATGCTTGTCTTAGACACTCTTGGCTTTACCAGTTGCAGTCTGTGTTGAACCGATATCACTGTTTACCAGTCATTTGAAGTATTTGTTGTCAAACCAGTTTAAGACTGTGTTTTTGTCTATACTGATTCACCCCCCCTCTCAGTACTGATTTGGTACTACTCATTCATCATTGAGTTATTAGTGCCGAAACCCTAGGTTATTCACAACCTTCAACACTAGTGAATCCTTCTATTCCTTTGACTACTCTTCTGAGTAGTATTCCTACTTTTGCCTCCAACATCATGGCTAAATTAATTCAAAATTTCATTTCTACAACCATTGGTCATGGTGTTAGGATAACTGATGGACAACTGAGGGGGGTGAATCAGTTGTCAACAAATTATATTAATCAAACTACTTTATAACCTTTAAGCAGAGCACATAAACATCGTATATCAGAATAGCAAAAATAGATATCGGTAAGCAATAAAACTTAAGAATAAAATAGAGAATTAACACAATGAAACCATACCACATAACACCATGATTTGTATGTAAAAAACCCTATAAAGGGAAAAACTACAGTGGGAAGCCTACCCACAGTCAGATGATACTTTTGTAGAAAGTATGTGATACAATAAGGCGCTTGCACATGAAGAAAGGCACACTACCTAGAGCGTACTACTCATTACAAAGGATTCTCACTGACTACAGAGAGGTTATAACCACCTCAAGATAATTGGACAACAATCCAAAAGAATGAATTGCCAGAGATAGCATATACCATGCCTAATTACAATCTCGGTTAAGCTCAATATCGAAGGCCTTGACCTCTTACATAAACCTAATTCAATCACCTATGATTGACCAAATCTCCTTTGCATATGATATTTCATTCCATGACCACAACCATTACAACCACCATGATCTACAATGAGATCTTACATCAATTTATGCAAACCCTAAGGCCTAAACCAATTAGGTTGGCCACCTAAGAGATATTACAATAAGATCATTACATACATCCATATTACAATGATATGCCATGTCGGATTTAGACCAAAACAATATTAACCAATCCATAAATCATCTCAGTAACATGTAGAGAACACGTTAACATGATACCGGTCCATAACCTAGATAGGTACCAGACCTAATTTGGGTCCACCACGTCAAAGTGATGTCTCCAATCAGTCGACAGAGGATCAAGGATCACCTTCTGCATCCTAAATTCCATCTAGAAGATGCACCAACACCACTTATGCATCTTGTCAAAGATTCTCAGTGAAAGCTCTGTCGGTAAAACCTTAAACCCTTACCAGTAACGCTAGTTCTTCTACCGGTAACCAAAACCTGTCTGTCGGTAACCAACCATAGTAGCTAGTGTTGACATCAATGACAAAAAATCAATGCAACACATAATCAATTCTTCCATATTGCCAACAATATCCCCTTTGGCATTGATGGCAACACTAGATGTGAAAAAGAAAACATCTAAGTGCCAAGAAATGCCAAACATTTCTCATAGAAGATATAACAATGAAAAACTAAAAATCCCAGCAACTCCCCCTGAGGAGTGCAGTCCAATCTGAAACTGATCTGATTTTTCACATATAACTCTCCCCCTTTGATATCAATGCCAAATATATGACATAGATATCAAATTCTATGAATCTCAAAGCTGACTAACCCCCCTGAGTAGTAGCACCACTACATCAATCTGGAGAAAAGGATAAAGTTGATGATGCATACTAGATTGATGCCAACCTGCATCACTTAAGTTTCTATCAGAGGGGTAGATACCCCTATCTTGTCTCACAAATATTCAAATGATTCCTTAGACAATGGTTTAGTGAATATATCTACAATCTTCTCTTTAGTATTCACATAAACCAATTTGACTTCCTTTTCTTCCACCTTGTCCTTTAGAAAGATATTTTATTGAAATGTGCTTAGTCTTAGAGTGAAATACTGGATTCTTAGACATGTCAATAGCTGCCGAATTATCATAATAGATAACTACTAGTTCACTACAATTTACCTTGATATCCTTCAACATTTTCTTCATCCACAAGACTTGAGTGCAATTAGTTGTTGCTGCAACATATTCAGCTTCTACAGTAGATAAAGAAGTGCATGACTATTTTTTGCTGATCCATGAAACAAATTTATTTCCAAGAAAGAAAGCTCCATCAGAAGTGCTCTTCCAATCATTAGTATCTCTTGCCCAATCTAAATCTGTATATGCACATAAAGTGAAGTTATCATCTCTAGAATACCATAATCCATATTTTGTTGTTCCTTGCAAATACCAAAATATCCTCTTTACTACATATTCATGATTTTCTTTAGGATTACTTTGATATCTTGAAACAATACTTACTGCATTCATAATATATGGTCTAGTTTGAGTTAGATATAACAAGCCACAAATCATAGACTTATACCTTGTTGAATTTATCGGTGCAAATGTGTCTTTGATAAATAATTTCTCACTTGTCACCATAGGAGTACTTACCAGTTTGGAATTATCCATACCAAACTTCTTCAACAATTCCCTTAGATACCTAGTTTGATAGATAAAAATGTCTTTGTCAGTTTGAGTAATCTGCAAACCTAAGAAAAATCTCATCTCACGAATCATAGACATTTCAAATTCATTCGTCATAATATTAGAGAATTCCATGTACAATTTATCTTCACCTCCAAAAATGATATCATCAACAAATACTTCAATAATCAGAATATCATCATCAATGACCTTGTAATATAATTACTATCAACACCTCCTTTAGTAAAGACAAGCTTCAAAAGATATTTATCCAACCTTGCATACCAAGCTCTAGGAGCTTGTTTTAATCCATATAATGCTTTCCTTAACCTACAAACCATATCTTTGTCACCTTTCAGTGAAAATCCATCAGGCTACTCAATGTATACTTCTTCCTCAAGTTCACCATTCAAAAATGCACATTTAATATCCATTTGATAGACCTTATAGTTCTTATATGTTGTATAGGAAAGAAATAGTCTAACAACTTCAATTATAGTAACTAGTGCAAATGTCTCACCATAATCATTTCCTTCCTTTTGAGAATATCCTTTACAAACCAGTCTAGCCTTGTTTCTTACAACTTGACCATCCTCATTTAGTTTATTTCTAAAAGCCCACTTAGTTCCAATAACATTCTTATTTTTAGGTCAAGGAACTAAAGTCCAAGTCTCATTCTTCTCTATCTGATCTAATTCATCTTTCATAGCCTTTAACCAATGTTTATCTTTAGAAACTTCAATAACAAATGTTGGTTCAATTTGAGAAATAAGACATACCTCTTCATTTTCTAGTCTTCTTATTATCATAACTCTCTTGTTCCTATCTCCAATGATTTTATCTTTAGAATGATTTAATCTTACATACCTTGGTGTCTTTTGAACTTCAAATTCACTGTTTTGATCATCAGTCAAAGTTAAGTTTTCTTATTGTACTGGTGTAACTGTCTCAGTGTCCTGTATTGGTTGAGGGTTATAAAGTGGTTTGATTAATATAATCTATTGACAATTTATTCACCCCCCCCTCCCTCTTATTAGTCCACATGAGGGAAATCCCTCTTCATTTAATTCTCCATCTTTACCTATGTCTTCCATAAGTATTTCTATTATTCCTCAACCAATCAATGTGACACAAGGGGGCAATTCCTTCAACATCTTTGTCCCTCCTTTAAGTTTCCCTTTTCCTACCCAATCATCACCTATGCCTACTTATCATAATGTACCACCACCTTATTCTTAGTCCATGCCTTCTTTCAATAATATCACAACACCTTCTCAATCAACTATGTCTAAGATCAATTCTTCTACTGAAGCAATAATTAACAGTCTTGCTCAAACTGTGTCTTCCTTACAACAACAAATTGATTATGAGTCAATCCAAGTTTAGTGTGCCCACCTTTGATGTTGTGAGCCCACTTTCTCTTGATATTGTTAAAGCCATGCCACCTAAACATGTTGAGGTCCCTCAATTAGAACTCTATAATGGAAAAGGTGATCCTCTTATGCATGTCAAAACATTTCAAACCTTGTGTTCTGATTTTGCTTATGATCAAAGATTGCTTGTGAAATTTTTTACAAGAACACTAAGAGACAAGGCTTTACAATGGTATTTCTCTTTGCCTTCTTATTCTATCACTTCTTTTCAACAACTCGCAAATGCTTTCTTCCAACAATTTCAAAACACATTTTAAAGAAAAATTGACCGATTTCATTGGTAGATATAAGCATTTGTGTGCTCAAATTTCTTTTCCTATACTGGATAATGATATTCAAAGAATTTTCATTTCTAATTTTTGAAAAGATATTAGGGAAAAGATTCTTTTGTTTGAATTTACTTCCTTTCTGCAGTTATGCACAACACTCCACAATTATCAACTAGCAGTGAGTCAAATGGAGAAATCCACTCCTATGGCTTTGAGTGATAATGGGGAGTGTTCAACAACCATTTGCGAAGTTGAAACCAACAAAAAGATTCTTCAAGTTAAATGATACAATCAACAACAACAATGTGAATTCTACAATAGGTGTGAATGATAAAGGGATTAAATCAGTAGCGCTTCCTAATCAAAATCTTAAGATTTTCACTGATCCCTTCCCTTCTCATACCTCTAATGTTATTGAGATTGTGCCTACTTATTTCTCTTCTGAGGAATTCACCTCTATGGATATAAACTTGGTAAATATGGTAGCCAAACAAGATATACCTAAGGATGCTTGTATTACATTTTACCCTAGTGAGACCATTAGAGAACGCGATATCCCTTTATACATAGTTGTGTAGGTTAAAGATATACCTTGTCCTGGTGCCCTTATTGATTCCTCTTTCATGATTAATGTCATCACTAAGGAGTATCTTTTCACTTTATGATTTCATAAACCAATATATGATGCCTCTAATGTGGTTGTGAAGTTATTTGATATATTCTCGTCCTACCATTGGCTCTATCACCCTTCCTGTTGAAGTTCATACTAAATCCATGGATGTTGACTTTGTTATCATACTCTCTCCTAAGCAATTTCATGTGAAGTTGGGCTATCCTTGGCTATCTTCCATGAAGTTCATTGCTTCTCCAATCCACAAGTGTGTGAAATTTCCTCACAATGGAGAAATCATAACTCTGAACCATATCTTATTTTGTCCATGCAAAAGAAGCCCCGGTGTTCTAATTGATTTCTTTTGGCCTAAGAAATTTAAATCTCTTCCATCAAGGAGCAATGCTCTTTTTCAATCTTATAAAAAGTGGAAGAAAGATATGATATTATCCTTAAAAGTCAGCCTAGATCCCCAACACTTCACATTCCTATTATTCTTCAAGATGAAGTTCTTCCCCTCATGGATAGAACTAATCTCCCTCCTAAGGAAGATCATCAACCTATACCTATGGATGTGAATATACCTTCTCCTAAGAAGAACAACAATATTCTTCCTAAGGTTATACCTTTACCTCCTCGTCATGATGGACCTCATCTCCTTCCTACACCTAATATTCCTCCTTTGTATGGTGTAGTTCCACCTCCTTCCTTTTATTGAGAGAAGAGGCTTGCTTCTCCTGTTGTTCAACCTAAAAGACCTTAACCTAAATCTTCAACTATTAAGGAGAGAAACATTCCTACATTTTCAAGTGTTCCTCCTTCTTAGCCTTCAACTAAGACTAAATAGATTTGTTGTACAAGAGAACACCGATGAAGACACCATGTTCGAGCTCATGAAGTTGTCCCTGAAAATACTCAATCTTCTAAGACTCCAATAGTTGACATGATTATATTTTCTCCTCAGTGAGATGTTCAACCTATATCTCCAAATCACAAGTTGCACAAAACATGTGATGGCTTTACTCCTATTCGTGTTCTTGCTCCCCTTTCTCTAAAATTTGATGAACAAATTGGTGAAAATGTTAATCATGATGGAAATATAACTCCTAATGCTTCTGATAATGAGTATGAATTTGTTGATGTGGACAAGCATTTATCAACTAAATTTTCACAAACCCTAATCCTAGCTCCTAGAATCGAACAAAGTGACTTACAACATGAGAATAGTACTTGTTTGGATCTTGTGATAGCTCCATCTATTGTGCTTGATCTCTGTCCTCTCACATGTTTCTTTCCTTTCCAAAATAGTGATCAACAAGATTGGGAGGTGGATGTCATGCTAGATTAGGAATATTAGTACTGTAGATCTTCTCTCTCTCTCTCCTCTCTTGCTCTTTTGTGACCATTCTTCTATGTGTATCCCTGATCTTCTATGGTTCCCTTAATGTCTACTTGAGGATGATGCAAACCATTGAGATCTCTTTTGGTCTCTTTCATGTTGACTTGAAAGACATCCTCTCTTCCCTTTCTTCCAAGGATTTTTCCTTTCTCTGGGGAATGACAATTACTATATGCAAATACATATATGATATACATGGGTTATCATACAACATACTGACCTTGAGGAAAGAGAAACTACCTCATATTTTGTGTTCATTATCCCTGGGTTTATTCCTCAATTGGGGGCTAAATCCTTGTGGTAGTGTGATCCCTCTCTTCTCTCTCTCTCTTGGGTGTATACTACCTTAAAGAAATCGCTCCCGATAAGGCACACACGATTGCTTTAACATGGGGCCATACACTCCACTCATATTCTCCTTCTTGATACTTAATAATTACTTAGTGAACTTTGTTTTTCTTTGTAATCTTGGGTATCCTTGCTTTCATGACTCCTAGTGAGGGGAGATTTGCTACTTGCAGTCATGGTTCTCCCCTTCTCGATCTTCCCTTTTACTTTGTCAATCAAAGTCATAAGATCCTAAGTCCACTAAGGGCTTGGTGCATCTTGACTCCTTGATGTGGTAAAAGTCTTTCAATCTTGTTTCCTTGTACTTTACCGATAGTATTGGCGTACGCTCATACTCTCGCTAAAGTGGGGGCTAAATTGTCATGCCCAAACTTTTGGGCAAAAATGGAATAATCTTTTTTTGAAACAACCTAATAAACTATATTTGCTAAAATAACATGCAATAATAAGTCTTGTCTTAACTATGTTTGAATTCTTTTCAACTAAAGTTAATCTAAACAACTAAATCAAGAATGCGAAAATAACTTAAATGCGGGATATTAACTCTCCAAAAGAATCATTATTTAATCATTAATTAATAAATTTAATTAAACAATAATCTACAACTTATTTACAAGGGGTAAGATTAACCATCAAATAATCTTTTAATTGCTCTAATAATTAATCAAATTAACTCTAGTTCTTAGATTATTAAAATTTAATAATCAATTGAGTGATAATTATAATGCATTTAAAATTCGTCTAGAGGGGCTAAATTAATCTTTAAAAAAAATTTCTCTATAAACTCTAGTTACTATTGACCAAATCAAATAATTCCCTAAGGTCAAAATACTAGCAAGGCATTTATTAATACACATTAATAAAAATACAACCCCTTAGTTTTCAACTTAAACTTCTTATATATATATATGTGTGTGTGTGTGTGTGTGTTTATACATAGCATATATGTAATATATATTTATATATATAATCTAGAAAATACCTTATCTAAGTTCATGCTTATATATTCTTATATATATTGTAGACACCTAAAAATGGTCAACGCTTGCAGAGTCATACTTTAACATTGGCGCATTGTCTCATTTTAGAGTTTTTAAGTCACATTAACATTTCTCCTATGCCACACACTTGGTCTTTATCATTTGCGAGCATCGAGTCCTTCTTCTGCATTCCTCATTTTTCTCGCCTTCGAATTTGGTCTTGTCGATAACTATATCAGTCATGATTTTGGTCAATCTTATCCTGTCGCATCTATGTGCATATTCATTTGTCATCATTTTGGACATCATCAATCCTAATTAGGGTTTTGTCCTCTTATCAATCTTGTTATCATGCGATCGATTTGTCATCGATTCTTGTCTTTTGATCAATTTGTCATCAATCTTGTCGTCTTGTGATCTATTTTGTCATCGATCCTTGTCTTCTTGTCAATTTTGTCATTTTGCGATCGATTTGTCATCGATCGTCGTCTTTCTCAATTTGGATCAATTAGTCATTGTTCCTCGTCAATTGACGCATTTATTAATCAAATCGTTTGTCAGCATTGGTCTTTTATCAAGTCAGAATCATGATCAAATCGAATCGATATCAATTATCCTTTGTCAAGACCTAATTGTCATCCTTGCATTTCTAATTCATCTTTTAGGGTTTGATGATTTTATTCATTTAACCCTGTTTGTCATTTCTCCCTCTAGGTTAAATAATTTATTTATTTATCCTAGGTCTTCATGTCACAATTAAATGTTTATTTAATTGGCTAACTAATTATTCCTGTTTTTGTGAATTAATTAATAAATGACAAATTATTAATGGATTTACCTAATTCCTAATTTCCTAATTTTTCATCAATTTCTAAATTCCCTCTTTGTGAATTAATTAATAAATGAAAAATTATTAATTAATTCACTAAATTCCTAATTTCCTCATTTTCTAATTTCCTAATTCCTATTTTCCAATTTTCTAATTTTCCTAATTTCTAATTCAATTTCCTCCTATTTTTCTCCTAATTTCATGGGAATGACATTTCAATTTGTCATAAATTTGTCATAATTGACGATCAATCAATTTTGACATAGAAATTTGTCATAATCTTGTCATGAATTATCAATCAATCAATTTTGCATAGAAAGTGCAAATTTGTCATAAATTTGTCATAATTGACATTCTTGATTTGCAATTTCCATTTGAATCTCTTCATGCTAATTTGATCTTTTCTCCAATTTGTCTATAAATTGGATGAATTTCTTCAATCCCAGCTAATCACATTATCAAACTAATCACTTTTTCGAATCACTTTGTTGAATCAATCGCGCTTCAAGTATTCTTGCGCTACTATCTTGTCTACTTGCTTTCATCTCATGTGTATGCACTTGTAGGTGAGATCCACAACAAAGCTATTTGAAGGAGAAAGAAGGACAATGGAGCCACATGAAGGAGACATTCAGATCTGCAATTGGTTTGTTTAAGTTTTTAATCTTGAATGTTTTGTTTTCATATCTCTATTGGATGTAATTAGGATTGTTATCATTGCATTTGAGCTTTTGTGATTGAGCTATGACTAATATTTGATATTTGCTTTGATGATTTCTGATTTCCTAGCTACACACACACACACACACACACACACACACACACACACACACATATATATATATGAATTCATACAATTAATAAATTTAAATATAATCAATTAGTATCCAAAATAACCATGGGATACCCTATCCAAATTTTGAATAGGTTTCCCCCCTTTTATTTATTTAACCCATTTAATATTCATATGAAAACCTAAATTAAAACCCTATAAAATTAAACTACCAACAAACTTCCTTCTAACTTCCACCCTAACCCGAACCGGATTCAAGTTAGGGTTTCTATGTGCTATATAGGTTTGATATTTTTTTTCTTTATGTCCTGAGGCGATGCTTATTCCACAGTGGCCACGATCTCTTTTTCTTTCAGGCCGCTGTCATGTAAACTTCGGGCAGTATTTCATTTGACACAGGGGGCCACAAGTTTAAAGGGGGCCGCGGGAGGAGGAGGCACCACTTGCAGCGGTGTCATGGGCGCCATTGTGTGTCGCGGCCCGTACTGATGCCGCAGTGTCCTTGTGGGATGCGGCCCGCAGCGGCGACCATGGTCGCCTCTACGAGTCACAACCTGTAGCGGTGTCGCGGCACCTCTATGGGTCGTGGCCCACAGAGGGCCTGCGCCACCTGGGGGGCCCGTGAGAGCCTCGGCTTCGAGGATTACCCTTGGGTAGGGTTAGCATTCTTTTTTTTTGTGATATTTTTTTTTTTTAATATATATTTATATATATATATACATTTATGTGTGTGTGTGTATATATATATATATATATATATAAAAAATATTTCCAGGGGATATTTTAGGGCTAGATTTAAGATAGATTTACATATTTTTTTTTATAAAGCTTGCAGGAATTAATATTATAATGGCAACATATCAATAGTTATATATTTCATTACTTAGGTATGATTTATTTTAATATGCAGCATTAGGAATAATGATAGTATATAAAATAAACAACATGTTAATTGTATCATATAGTTCATTTATTCAATAAAAGTTAGACATAAATCTAATTAGCATCTATTAGATTTTATCTTTGTTTTATTCTTATTATGAGACATTTAATCTAACCATCTTCTTTTCAAACTAAACTTGGCATTATGATGATAGTTTTTTTTTCCTTAAATGCCTAAAAGGAGTTTATACCAAATTTAAATGCATGCATTTCTTGCTCTTAATATTATAAAGTAACTTTAGAGTTAAATTAATTTTTCCTAGATTCATTTTCTGCAATATTTTTAAGGAATAAAACGACAGATTTAAATAATTTACAACAACATTTAAATAGTCTAGAAATAACTTAAAAACATTTAAAATGCAAACTATTATTCTTACAATCCAAATAACTAGGACTAAATGTTATTTCTATCTTACAACATTTAGGTTTTCTTTGAAATAAATTTACTTATCTATCTAAATTTCTTGCATTATTTAAGAGGAAAGAATGATAGATTCAAATAAATGACAGCAACATTAACATAGTTTCATTTAGGACTATTTCTCCTAGTTATTTACAACACAAAGAGATAGAATGCCTTTCTTTAACTTTCAAGAAATAAAAGTAATAGATTTTACTCATACTATAGAAACTTAACCCCAAATATATATATATATATATATATATATATATATATATATATATATATATATATATATATATATATATATATATATTTTGCAATAACAACTTAACAAAAGAATACTTTTCTTAAAAGAACACTTAGAATACACTATTGAAGACTTTACAAATGGGTGAAATAGCCAACTAGTCTCTCATTTCTATTAAATGAAGACTTTTAATAAAATAATTACATTTCTTTTTGCAAAACAATACAACATAAAAATCCTCTTTCACATTTCGACAACTAAAGTACAATATTACATCTCCTATTCTTTTTCTGCAAATTAAAATAAAATCAGCAACTCCTAGCTTTCTTTTTTCTTCTTTTCCAAGAAAACCTGCATACAAATCTTAAGGCTATGACCATGGAGATCTCACCTCCCAACCTAGGCTTACTAGAAGCCACCCTTGAGCTTGGAGAATCAAGTACTAGATGGCATTACACTCAAGAAAACTCAAAACAAGCAAGGGGAACGAAAACTCCACAAACACTTTCCCATCCAATACTAAACTTCATCACATAATATGATGTTTACAAGGGTGGAAGTGGACCAAATACCTTGAGGAGAACTTCAAGCTAGTAGATCACAAGCCATCTCATGGCAACCAAAAACAAATACAACATAAGTCCATCTTAACCCAACATCCTTATGACCCCCAAGGCATACATGCCATAATTTCTCCCCTTATGACCCATGAATGCATAAACAAGGCTATGCAACAAGGGTCATAAAACAAACCCTTGAGATCACTCTCAAAATGAGAGCCTCTCACTCTAAGGCTGTCAAACTCCTTCCACCCCCAAGACCATTCTACCCTCCCAAGGGTAGAAGGCCTTGGATACTCCCAAAAACACAAGGAAAAGCATGAAAGAAATAAGAGGAAGATCACATAATATTTTCACAAAGGAAATACAAAGAAACAACATTTACATTCAAGCAATCTTTTTAAAAATAAAACTTTCAACATGCAAGGAAGAAAATGGACCGACCTTCAATCTGCCCAAAGGTTTACTAGAACTAGCTTGGGGAAGAGCAGCCCAATTCCACAATTCTTTCCTCCAACACTTAGCCAAAATTCTATTCTAAAACTATTTTTTCAAATTTGCAAGATCTCCAAAGATGGAGAGTGGGTGATTACTCTCTAAATCCCTAATCCTTGCCTAAGAAGGCTTCTCGCACTCTTCCCAACCTCTTGGATAGAGTGAGAGTTCCCATTGGTTGGTCTTCCCAACCTCTTACAGGTTACTAAAATTGGAAAGAGAAAAGGTAAGAGAAGGTGGGGAAGAGAAATTGACACAAGAAAGGAAGGTTATCTATCCTAGGAGGAACCTTCCAGATTGGATTTTCGCTCATCTTGGGAAAACCAATTTTTGAGGTGACTAAATAGTCACATGGGAGTAGTCACATGCTTAAAAATACCCCTAACCCATAGCTATACCCTATGGACCTTTGGAAAAGCCCTTAAACTAACCCTAGGAATCCATTTGACCTCTTAGAAACCCATCTGAAGTTAACCTACGGGTCAAACCTGAGTTAACCACTCCCAAGACCCTCTACCCAAGGCAAATTTGGGACCACACTCAAATATTTGAAAAGGGCTTTGGTTGAAACAAACTCCCTCCAAGAGACAAGTCAAAATCAAGACACTAATCAACACGTGTCAAGTGACACAATAAAATACATTACATAATCACACATGGAAATTGTCTCTTGTTGGATTTAAACAATTAATAAATACAATTTAACACACATTGAACATTTACTTTCATGAATAAAATACAATATATACGGGGTGTTGTCTCTCCAAATAGACAACCGCTGGTTTTATGAACGTACATAGGTCTAGGTTTGGTTCTCCATAATGTTTCCATGGTCACATGGATAATTTTCTTGCGCATCTCAATTACACATTAGTATTTTCCAATAGCCTCATATAATATTAAACACATAAATAAGAATAGACATCAAACACTTTGCATACAATTGACATTATACAAATCAATATATCATATATCAAGGAAAATCCAGATAAGCAATTATCATAATCCTCATAAATTTGATCCATACATAAGATATGCATCCTATTTCTAGCATCATAATAAAGTCCTGCAAATCAAATAATGACATACATCATCTCAAGGTTATCCTATTCTAGAATCATATAAAGTTCTATATCAATAATGCATAGAAATGAAGCATCAATACGCATCAATGTTATCCAATCATAGGATCATATAAGTTCCAAATCCATAATACATAAAAATAAAGAATCCATAATAGTTCCATCATAAAAAATCATTGAAATGCTAGAATGGGTCGGGGTAGGGCCTCACACCGTCCCCTTCTAGGCATGAACTTCCTCCTAGAGTTCATAAAAAAGATGGGGGTACTGTGATCTCATATGTGTTGCATCCTCCCATGAAGCTATAACCTCATAATAGCAATCCCACTGGACCCTAACCTTGTCCAGCTCTCGACCTCGAAGCGCCAACATCCGGCATGCCAAAATGTGAATGGGATCCAAAGCTAGCTGCCCGTCCGACTCCACCCGCAAGGTATCCCAATCTAAAATATGAGACTCATCATAGATATAGTTCCTCAAAATTGATACATGAAACACATCATGGATGCATGACAGGCTAGGTGGAAATGCTAAACAATAGGCAACTGGTCCTATCCTCTCAAGGATCTCAAATGGTCCTACAAAGCGAGGTGAGAGCTTAGAACCCTTTCCATAACGGATTGGACTCTTATGCAGTCGTACTCTCAAGAAGACTCTTTCTCCAGCCAAGTAGCTATGATCTATCCTCTTTGCATCTGCATACTTCTTCTGTCTATCTTGAGCCTCTCTAAGATGCTACCTAATTAGGTCCACCTGCTGCTCCATATCCCAAACTATCTCAGGACCAATAACAACTTTGTCCTCTATGCGGTCCCAACTCAATGGTGTCCTACAAGGCCTTTCGTATAATGCCTGATAGGGTGGCATCCCTAAGGAAGTGTGATGCCAATTGTTATAGGAAAACTCTACTAAGGGAAGGTACTCTTCCCATTTGGTTTGGTGATCCATGACGTACATGCGAAGCATATCCTCTAACACCTGGTTAACCCTCTCTGTCTGACCATCTGTTTCTGGATGATAGGCTGTACTGAAATTGAGCTTGGTACCCATAGCTGCCTTCAATGCCTTCCAAAAGGAAGAAGTGAAGAGGGAATCCTTGTCAAAAATAGTCTTACATGGCATGCCATGAAGTCTGACAATGTCTCGTAAGAACACTTGTGCTACTGCTGGTGTTGTGAAGGTAGTCCGAACTGGTGAAAAGTGGGCCACTTTGGTCAACTTGTCAACTATCACCAAGATGGCATCATGGTGATAGGATGACATGGGGAGACCAATGATGAAATCCATGGATATAGTATCCCACTTCCACTCTGGTATAGCATGAGACTGGAGCAACCTACCTGGATGACAGTGCTTCACCTTAACTCTCTGACACTCAAGGCATTGGGCTACTAACTCAGCTATAAGTTGCCGCATTCCTGGCCAATGATATAACTGTCTCAAGTTTGCATGCATCTTCTTAACTCCAGGATGCGCTGCATAAGGAGCTTTATGAGCCTCCATCACAATGAACTCTCACAATTCTCTAAAAGAAGGTACATAGATGCACCCTCTATGGTGTAATAGTCCATCAGAATCTAAGGAATAATCAACATGCTTCCCCTCTAGGGTTTCCTGAGATCGTATCACCTGACAAATGTCTAAATACCATCCATCCTCTGGCAACTGCTGCAATAAATGATCTCTCAAATATGTGCCCATAGATATGGTGTATACCTCATGACATCTCCTACTCAAGGCACCTGCAACTACGTTTTCTTTCCCCTTGATGTAGTGAACGTCAAAATCATACTCGCATAAGAATTCCATCCATCTCCTCTGACATGCATTAAGATTCGGCTAAGTGAATATGTATTGTAGGCTCTGATGGTCTGAATGAAGCTCAAAATGATGACCCAAAAGGAAGTGTCTCCACCTCACAAGTGTATGCACTACTGTTGCAAGCTCAAGGTCATGAGTAGGGTAGTTTAGCTCATGAGTCTTAAGTTTCCTAGACTCAAAAGCTATAGCCCTAACATCCTGCATGAGGACTGCTCCTAAACCCTCTAGGGAAGCATTTGTGCAAACCATGAAGTTAGCTGAGGGATTTGGCACTACAAGGAAAGGTACGCTAGTAAGTGCCTTTTTGAGTTCCTAAAAGGCTCTCTTGTACTTCTCTATCCACTCGAATTTCTTCCCTTTATGCTGAAGAGAAGTAATAGGATACACAACTCTAGAGAATCCCTCAACAAAGCATCGGTAATAACCTATTAATCCCATGAATCTCCTGACCTCTATCACACTGGTTGGTGCTGGCCAATCCATAATAGCTCTGATATTTGATGGGTCAACTAAGATCCAATCACCGGATATAACATGCCCAAGGTACTTGACCTCTGATCTAAAGAAAGCACACTTTGACAAACTGCCATACAACTGATTGTCCCTCAAACACTGCAAAACCTGCCTCAAGTGTTCCTCATGCTCCTTCTCATTTCGAGAATATATCAATATGTCATCTAGGAACACAATCACAAAATGGGCAAGGAATGTGCAGAATACCCCATTCATGAGGCTCATGAAAACAGCTGGAGCATTCGTAAGACCGAATGAAACTACGATGAACTCATAGTGGCCATATCTAGTACGAAATGCAATTTTGTGGATATCACTTTCCACTATTCTCAACTGATGGTACCCTACCTTCAGATCTATTTTGGAAAATACTTTGACACCCTGAAGTTGGTCAAATAAATCATCGATCCTGGGTAAAGGATATGGGTTCTTGATGGTTACTTTGTTCAACTGATGGTAATCCATGAATAACCGAAGAGATCCATCCTTCTTCATGAAGATGATTGGTGCACCCCAAGGGGACACGCTAGGATGAATGTGGCCCTTCTCTAGAAGTTCCTCAAGCTGCATCTTGAGCTCATTAAGCTTATTTGTGGTCATCCTATAAGGTTCTCTCAAAACTGGCTCAACTCCTAGTACAAGGTCTATATGAAAGTCAATCTCTCTATGGGGCGACATACCAAGTAACTCTAAAGGAAACACATGTGAATATCCCTTAAGGATAGGATGGTCACCAATCAATGGTTCCTTTTCATCCTCTTCTTCTCTATCACTAATGGTGATGGCAAGTAACTAGCATCCCTTTCGCATGCTCCACTTAAGCTGCATTGTGGAAATCATACGAAGAGACACAGGTCTCTGGATCCCAGTGATTACTATGGGTGAACCATGATAATCCTCACACTCAATCTCTTTCATGTGAAAAGCCATCTTGGCTCTATGGGCATAAAGCCAATCCATGCCAAGTATGATGCCATACAATCTGAGAGGGGTAACTCTAAGGTCTACTACGGTGGTGGTTTTACCAATTTGAAGTTGACATCCCCTAACCTCTGATTCCACTGACATTCTAGCTCTTGAAGCTAACTCCACTTCCCAACTGACACCTTGTCTAATTTCCACTAGCCCCCAACACTCCACAATGAATGGATATATAAAGGAGTCAGTAGCTCCTGAATCAAACAATATAGATACACTACTACCACTGATCATACCTGTAGCCTCAATAACTATGGCTTGGTGCTCTGCCTGGCGGTTGTCAACCACTGTGAAGACGCTATGGGACTTGCCCATATCCCCAACTGTAGGCTTTGATGTTGCCATCTTCTGACTACCTACAGACACTCTCTCACCATGTGCCCCATGGCTCCACATGTGAAACAAGCACCACGTGCCTAAAACTATATGCCCTGAGGCCTAGAGAAAGATTGTCCACCTGTCTTGCTAGAACCACTGTACCCACCCCTGGAGGACTATTGAGACCTCACCGGAGGTGTGTAAGGAACCAGGGGTCATTGATCTCACCTCTAACCCTGAGACTACCATTGCTTGGGTTTTATGCCCTACTGACTCTGTGGAGGCCTCTGCCTCTAGTTCTACTATGACTACTGCAGAGGAGGGGATTTGGATAACCCTGATGTGTGTCTGCTATTACCCTTCCAATGGGGTTTTTGAAACCCATATGTTTGGGGTATAGTACATTTCTACAACTAAAGTACAATATTACATCTCCTATTCTTTTCTGCAAATTAAAATAAAATCAACAACTCCTAACTTTCTTTTTTCTTCCTTTCCAAGCAAACCTACATACAAATCTTAAGACTATGACCATGGAGAGATCACCTCCCAGCCTAGGCTTACTAGAAGCCACCCCTAAGCTTGGAGAACCAGGTACTTGATGGGATTACACTCAAGAAAACTCAAAACAAGCAAGGGGAACAAAACCTCCACAAACACTTTCCCATCCAAGGCTAAACTTCATCACATAATATGATGTTTACAAGGGTGGAAGTGGACAAAATACCTTAAGGAGAACTACAAGCTAGTAGATCACAAGCTGTCTCATGGCAACCAAAAAAAAATACAACATAAGTCCATCTTAACCCAGCATCCTTATGACCCCCAAGGCATACATGCCAAAATTTCTCTCCTTATGACCCCCGAATGCATAAACAAGGCTATCCAGCAAGGGTCACAAAACAAACCCTTGAGATCACTCTCAAAATGAGAGCCTCTCACTCTAAGGTTGTCAAACTCCTTCCACCCCCAAGACCATTATACCCTCCCAAGGGTAGAAGACTTTGGATACTCCCAAAAACACAAGAAAAAGAATAAAATAAATAAGAGGAAGATAACATAATATTTTCACAAAGGAAATACAAAGAAACAACATTTACATTCAAGCAATCTTTTTAAAAATAAACTTTCAACATGCAAGGAAGAAAATGGACCAACCTTCAATCTGCCCAAAGGTTTACTAGAACTAGCTTGGGAAGAGTAGCCCAATTCCACAATTCTTTCCTCCAACACTTAGCCAAAATTCTATCCTAAAACTATTTTTTCAAATTTGCAAGATCTCCAAAGATGGAGAGTGGGTGATTACTCTCTAAGTCCCTAATCCTTGCCTAAGAAGGCTTCTCTCACTCTTCCCAACCTCTTGGATAGAGTGCGAGTTCCCATTGGTTGGTCTTCCCAACCTTTTATAGGTTACTAAAACTAGATAGAGAAAAGGTAAGAGAAGGTGGGGAAGAGAAACTAACACAAGAAAGGAAGGTTATCTATCGTAGGAGGAACCTTCCAAGTTGGATTTTCGCTCATCTTGGGAAAACCAAATTTTGAGGTGACTAAACAGTCACATGGGAGAAGTCACATGCTTAAAAATACCCCTAACCCATAGCTATACCCTATGGACCTTTGGAAAAGCCCTTAAACTATCCCTAGGAGTCCATTTGACCTCTTAGAAACCCATCTGAAGTTAACCTACGGGTCAAACCTGAGTTGACCACTCCCAAGACCCTCTACCCATGGCAAATTTGGGACCACACTCAAATATTTGAAAAGGGATTTGGTTGAAACAAACTCCCTCCAAGAGACAAGTCAAAATCAAGACACTAATCAGCACATGTGTCAAGTGACACAATAAAATACATTACATAATCACACATGGAAATTGTCTCTTATTGGATTTAAACAATTAATAAATACAATTTAACACACATGCAACATTTACTTTCATGAATAAAATATGATACATACGGGGTGTTGTCTCTCCAAATAGACATCCCCTAGTTTTACAAATGTACATAGGTCTAGGTTTGGTTCTCCATAATGTTTCAATGGTCACATGGACAATTTTCCTGTGCATCTCAATTACACATTAGTATTTTCCAATAGCCTCATATAATATTAAACACATAAATAAGAATACACATCAAACGCTCTACATACAATTGACATTATACAAATCAATATATCACATATCAAGGCAAATCCACATAAGCAATTATCATAATCCTCATAAATTTGATCCATACATAAGATATGCATCCTATTTCTAGCATCATAATAAAGTCTTGCAAATCGAATAATGACATACATCATCTTAAAGTTATCCTATTCTAGAATCATATAAAGTTCTATATCCATAATGCATAGAAATGAAGCATCAATAGGCATCAATGTTATCCATGTTGGCATTTTTGATGTTTATGTTGTGATTGTCATTGATGGACACACACTTGTATTGAGATCCCCTTTATATGTATGAGGTCATGCTCAACCGGTATTTGTTCCAACCGGTATGTGGTATATTAGTCTTTAGATTAGTGGTGATTTTGCAGAATGTGTTTCCTAGTCTGAAGCGGCATGTCAACCCCAAGCGGTTCGTAGATCACAAGTAGTACGAGGGAGAAAAGCGGCACAACACATTCTTACCAGTCTTCATTGTTGTCAAACCGGAAACCGGTATTTTTATATGAATCGGTAATACTCTGTAATGAGTTACCAATCGGCATTTTGTGATGAGTTACCAATCCACCGATTGTTTGATGGTAATGACACATTGACGGTGCTTCTTGTGTCGTGTTACTGAGTATGTCTAGATTCATTGAACCTAGGAAATTGTAATGTAATCCTATTGGACCGACATGAAATCAGATTCCTTTAAAAGGACATCATGTCTAGGGTTTTAAGTTGTTGCTGAAAGGGTTAATGTTGAGCTAGGGTTTAAGGTGGGAATCGAGAACGATCTTATCTGAGAAGATCAAGTTGTAACTGTGAGAGAGAGAGAAGACTGAAGTAATGCTAGAATGCATTAACTGTGAGCAATACTAGATCTAACCAAGCAGTTTGTGCTATTGGATAGATCAAACACTTGTTGATTACTCACATCTTTGACAAGTCTATAGCCCTTAACCGGGTAGGCCTCAAAGCCTTTGTAAAACCCTCTAACAAGGTGGTTCACACATGTGAATCTAAAATCCTCTAACAAGGTAGTCTTTAATCAGACTTATCTCCTAATAGAGATTGAGATTCCTAATAGGATCTGTTATGGTGAAGAACATTGTAAGACCTTAACTAGTCTGACCTTAACTAGTCTGGTTTCTATTCTGCAGATAGTGACTTGTGAGTTCCATCTCACCGTGGTTTTTCCCAGTTGGGTTTCCACATCAAATATCGTGTGTTATGGTTGTATTGCTTTTGTGGGTGAATGCTTTATTCACATTTTGGTTTGCATGAGTGGTAACCGGTTTGACTGTTAGACTACTTTACCAGTTTATCTTTAGACTGTGTAAGTGTTTTAGTGCAGAAATTTTTGGCATACTAATTCACCCCCCCCTCTTCGTATTCATCAATTGGTATCAGAGCCTACCTTTCTATAAGTTTAACCACTTGGAAAGAGATATGGGGGAATACACCTTGAGGGAACTTACTCAATGACTCACTAAGTCTGAGCAAGCCTATGATGATCTTATGGTCAAATACAAGGCATCTGAAGAAAAAAGGGGAGAACATGCAAAGAGGCTAATGGAACTATCTGAAAGTAGTTCTGAAGATGAAGCTAACGTGGAGGCCATGATTGCTGAAGTGAATAAGCTGAATGATTCAAACTCCAATCTAAGAAAGGAGTTGGAAGGACTAACTATTCAGTTTAGTCAAGAGCTTGAGAAGCACAAAAAAGCTAAAGATCTAGTAAAGGATAGAGATCATGAGATCTCCAAGTTGAAACAAGAGATTAGTGCACTCACTGCTCGCCTTCATTAGAGAAGAATGGAAAAAGAAGACATGCAAGGAGAACTAAACATTTTCATCTCTGAAAATGCAAGTCTAATGGAGACAAATACTGCTATTTCCAAAGAACTCTTTGAGTCAAAGGAAATACTTGCTAAGTTTGGCAAAAGTACTATCAAGCTAGAGAAAAAGCTTGAGTCATCTAGACCGGCAAAGAATACCAATGGTCTTGGTTTTTCTGGACATGAGGAAGGAGAATCCTCAGGAACAAATGCTAAAGCATCAAAGAAGCAACCAACACTCAAAGGAAAAGGTAAGAAAAAATTCAAACCTGTTTGCTTTAACTATCTTAAAGAAGGACACACTGCCAATGTATGTAGGAGCAAGGCCTACAATAATTTTCCTTATTTTATCATCAATGTACCTGGATCAAATAAGTTCAATGGTCATTGTTATGCATGCAACATGTTTGGGCATAGAGCATTTGAATGTAGGTCTATAATGAATAACACTGGAAGATATCCTCAGAGGACCCAAGGAACTAGTCCTGAACCTTTTATGAACCGGAACCACAACCGGTTTAATGTCTTCAGTCATCAGTCAAGAAGCAGTGGCCATCAAGCGGCAACCGGATGGAGAGAAATTTGTATGATCTATCATGGTCATGGTCACACTACTGCAACATGCAGAAGGAAGAATGGAAACATGTACAATGGACCTTGGAGAGCACCTGGACTTGTTTGCTATCATTGCAACAAACCGGGTCACATTGCAAGATTCTGCAGAAGCAAAAAAAGTATATCTGATGATATACCGGTCACTCAAGAAGGAGAAATAGATTTTGAACAAGTTCAAGGGGACATGAAGAAAACATGGAGGAAGAAACCAATAATGTCGAAAGAGGAACTAGTTTCTGCACCTAGTGTGAAAATATCAGAACTGACAAACTAAGCCTTAACGGCTTAGGGGGAGTAAACGGCGAAATACTTTCGAACCCCTGATTGACACTAGTAAAAGACCTTAACTAGTATGCAATACCTGTCGCTTGGCAGAAGACCAAAAATGGTAAAAAGGCAAATTAGGTTTTACGCCCTAATAGAGGAGCATTAATGATGGTAGGTGAGAAACATGTATAAATGCATTTTTCAAATCATTTCTCACTATCTATTTTCGAGCGAAGAAAAGTTTTCAAGTGCAGAGAAAAGTAAAGGTGATTTGAGCTTAGATTTCAAGAAATTGGATAACCTTGAAAGAGATTCAAATCCAGTTTGCAAGTGGTAGTGGAGAACTCAAAGCGATGATTTGGCATCCGACAAAGAGTGAAGTGAAGTAGAATCGGGAAGCCCTAAATTCGCGTTTGAAAGGTATTTTTCATGTTCTTGAAATACTCTTCAATGGCTTCTACATCACATACAATTTTGAGTACATCCATAGAGTCAGAAAGTTTTATTAAGAGGAAGTCCAAATATAATGCTTTATCACAAGTTCCAGCTGGAGTCATAGTCGAAGAAGGAATTTCTGATTATATTGACTACAAGATAGAAGACCTAGGGTCTTTAGCTATTCATACTCAGTTAGGTCTATTTTGTGGCAAGGACAAAAAGATCAAACCGGAATTTAGTGTAATAGAGAAGAAGAAATTCCACAATGCGGTATATTTTCTAGAAGACTTCATAGAGGATCACATCAAGATCATCTTGAGCAGAGTCCATGGTGACAAGATGTACTTGGAAAGGATGCATGATATCATGCCTTAGGCAATTCATGTAGTCACCGATTTCTGCAACACAGGGGAAGTGCCAGCCCTGAGAAAAGTGAGAAAAATGGAAATGACCAAGCTCACCAGTTCAACAAGTGATTCATGGGGCATGACAGTCAATCCTATCAAGGATGATCTGGTGAAATACACCTACATGGTGATAGGATACAGAACATTTTCAGCTAGCAGGATTAATTCTGTATCTGCTGCAGCGATAAATATCGCTTACCGAATGATTAGAGAGGATGCATCTTTTGACTTATGCATCGGCATGCAGAGGCAACTCTTGCTAAATCTTAAGGCAATCAAGCAGGACAACTCACTGAGGTTTAAGTTTGGACAACTGTTGGTAGGGTTGTTTTACTATTTCCAAGGCTACTTTCCTAGTGTAGGAGATGTCCAGTGGTCCCCTGACCAACCGATAACCAAGCAGATAAAAGAAAGAATGCAAGCCATTGGAACTGGCTACCCTGAGGTACTGAACAAATATTTTGATGAGGTCAGAAGAAAGATGAGTCAGAGGGTAAGAATCTCAGGTGACATAGTGAAGAAATACAAAGATGACATCTGTTTCACTATTCAGGTGGACAAATGCCTAATGGAGGCTGTTGAGCCTAGAATGGAGGAGGTAGAGCCAATGGGCTATGAAGTTATGTTTGACATGCTGGAAGGGTATGCCTCAACCCTTATTGCCTCGCCTCTTGATCCAAAGGCTAAGAGGACCAAAACTTACTTGGAGAGGACTGCACTGGTTGAAGAACCATCAGTAAATAAAGGAAACAAACCGGCAACTAAGAAATCTAAGGCAGTGCCTGCAGCATCGGCACTGACTACCACTGCAACTCCAAGAGTGACCAAGCGGTCACTGGCAAAGAAGAAATTGGAGGTAACACTAGCAAAAGTCTTCGAAAGAAAGAGGAAGACTAAGGCAAATGAACCGGACTCTGAAGAAACCGAGTCTGATGAGTAGCCAAAGAAGGCAAGATAGACAAAGAAGATAAAGAAGAATGAATTGGCAGCATCCGCACCAGTAAATATAGACATCTCCTCTTACAAACCTTTGACACATTGTCAAAGAATAGTAAAAAATATTAGGAGAAAGCTACTTCATGATTTAATAGACTATTATGATGAATTTAATAGTGAGGAAAAAGATGAAGTACTACAGGAAATCATTCTTTATTTATGTAAAAATGACTGGTCACCATCAAAGATTAAATCTCAAACACAAGATTCATTATTTAAAGCATTAGATAATAAATGGCACATTGCCATTGAAAAGGAACATGAGATTACGGAGAAAGTCTTTGCACAGTACTTCCCCGAACTCTCAAATTCAGAATTATTTGATGCCCTAGATCAAAATAAAGGTCTCTTCTTCACAAGGAGAAGAAGACTCTAGTTGTTGGAGGGGAGAGTTGATGATGTTGAAAAAGATACACATCATCATATGGCTCATGCTATCATCTCTCACAAAGCATGAATGGCCAACCTCTGAGCGGAAAAGGAACTGGTTATTTCCAAACTGGATGAGGTCTTTGATGAGGAAGGAAACCTAGTTGAAGAACCAATCAACAACATCGATGTCGATGCCTTGGATGTAGATGATGTCACTCAAGACATACCTTCTGAGGGAACTAAACAAGGGCAACAGGCCGATCAGGGTGGTGAACAAGCTGAGGACACACAGCAAGCGGCAAAGGAACTAGAAGAGAAAAAGAAGAAGGATGAAGATGAGAAATAGAAGAAAGAGGAAGAGAAGAGAAAAGAGGAAGAGGAGAAATGGAAAGATGAAGAAAAGAAGAAGTAAGAAGATGATAGGAAAAAGAAAGAAGAAGAGGATAAGGAAGAAAAGAGAAAGAAGGAAGAAGAGGAGAAGAAAAAGAAGGAAGAGGAAGAAGGAAGAGGAAGAATAGAAGGAAGAGGAAGAATAGAAGAAGAAGGAAGTAGAAGAGAAGAAGAAGAAGGAAGAGGAAGAATAGGAGAAGGAAGTAGAAGATAAGAAGAAGAAGGAAGAGGAAGAACAAAAGAAGAAGGAAGAGGAAGCACAAAAGAAGGAAGAAGAAGTAAAGAAGAAGGTAGAAGTAGAGTAGAAGTAGAAAGAAGAAGACAAGAAGAAGATGGAAGAGGAAGAGAAGAAAAAGAGAGAAGAGAAAGAGAAGGAAGAGAAGGAGAGGAAAAAGAAGGAAGAAGCAGACAAGACAATCGAAGCGATGAAGAGCACACAAATGGAGACTCCTAAGGCAACCGCTAGCCAAGCCAAACCGGCTGCTATCTCAAGCCCCATTGATCTCCAATCTGCAAGTGAGTCTGAGCTTATGTAGAGCATCAAGGTTGCCCAAGAGTGCCTTGAAGGCATTCGCAGGAAAAGGGAACAAGATATTATTCAGGCAGCTGTAGACACACTTACCTATTTAATCCCCTGTACCAATCTTCCTAACACTGAATCATCACTAGCACAACTCAAACTTCTGTGTACTATAGTGGATGATCAGGTACAGAGTCTGGAAGAAGCAGTAGAGGCCAATGTAAAGAAAGAGCACCAAAAGGCTCTTAATGTTTCTCTAGTGAAGAAGTTGAATGAGCTTAGGACTGAATTGCTAAAAGATCAAAAGGACATAAGGAATGTCTTGGATGAGGGAAACTTGCTACTCAGCAAAATCTGTCAACCTCATCTATTCTGTGATGATGTTCTATCCAAGAAGTAATAGCTTCAAATGGACTTACAGTCCTACTTGGGCACATTCAAGACTCCTTATGATTCCTTTGCAGCATATGGGCAAACTGTTCACCGGTTCCAGATCCAGTCAGCCAAGATGGAGCAAGAGATTAGCACACGGTCTAGGGATTTGCAAGAGCTTCAACTGGAATTACTTCCATGACTACAAATTCTTCAAAAGTGTTATCTGAACCTGGATGCCCTGACAGTCACACAGGAACTGAGCATAATAGATGCCATGGAGGAACAGGTATCCCAGATGCAGACAGAGAAGGAAGTGGCAACCTCTGTACTTGAGTCTTGGTCCCTATCCATGAAACAATTTTTGCAGGACTATAAATCAGTTTTTGACAAGTATTATTCATTACTATCATAAACTCTTTTATATATATATGGAAATAGGGTTTTTTAGTGGTACTTTGTCATTGTTGGCAAAGGAGGAGAAGTATATCTAGTTTTTGGTTTTAAAATCTTGATCTTCTGCCATATGGGGGAGAAGTATATCAGGGGGAGAAGTATCTATTTTGAAATTTTGATATATGCTGTGATATATGTTATATGCTCTGATGATTATGCTCTGTATGCAAAATTGCTATACACTGTTTTGATTAAGGGATAGTGTATATGCTTAGGGGGAGCAATTTTGTTAATGGCAAGATTTTGTTGTAAAACACTTAGATGTCAAAATTTTATTTTCCTAAGTGTTGCCATCAATGCCAAAGGGGTAGATTGTTGGCATTTTTTATGTTTATGTTGTGATTGTCATTGATGGACACACACTTGTATTGAGATCCCCTTTATATGTATGAGCTCATGCTCAATCGCTATTTGTTCCAACTGATATGTGGTATACTAGTCTTTAGATTAGTGGTGATTTTGCAGAATGTGTTTCTCGGTCTGAAGCGGCATGTCAACCCCAAGCGGTTCATAGATCACAAGCGACATGAGGGAGCAAAGTGGCACAACACATTCTTACCAGTCTTCATTGTTGTCAAACCGGCAACTAGTATTTTTGTATGAACTAGTAATACTCTGTAATGAGTTACCAACTAGCATTTTGAGATGAGTTACCAATCCACTGATTGTTTGATGGTGCCGACACATTGATGGTGCTTCTTGTGTCATGTTACTGAGTATGTCTAGATTCATTGAACCTAGGAAATTGTAATGTAATCCTATTGGACCGACATGAAATCGGATTCCTTTAAAAGGACATCACGTCTAGGGTTTTAAGTTGTTGCTGAAAGGGTTAATGTTGAGCTAGGGTTTAAGGTGGGAGTCGAGAATGATCTTATCTAAGAAGATCAAGTTGTAACTATGAGAGAGAGAGAGAAGACTGAAGTAATGCTGGAATGCATTAGCTATGAGCAATACTCGATCTAACCAAGCAGTTTGTGCTATTAGATAGATCAAACACTTGTTGATTACTCACATCTTTGACAAGTCTGTAGCCCTTAACCGGGTAGGCCTCAAAACCTTTGTAAAACCCTCTAACAAGGTGGTTCACACATGTGAATCTAAAATCCTCTAACAAAGTAGTCTTTAATTGGACTTATCTCCTAACAGAGATTGAGATTCCTAATAGGATCTATTCTAGTGAAGAACATTGTAAGACCTTAACCGGTCTAGTTTCTATTCTGCAGATAGTGACTTGTGAGTTCCATCTCACTGTGGTTTTTCCCAGTTGGGTTTCCACATCAAATATCTTGTGTTATGGTTGTATTGCTTTTGTGGGTGAATTCTTTATTTTCATTTTGGTTTGCATGTGTGGTAATCGGTTTGATTGTTAGACTGCTTTACCGGTTTATCTTTAGACTGTGTAAGTGTTTTAGTGCAGAAATTTTTGGCATACTAATTCACCCCCCCCCTCTTAGTATTCATCAATCCAATCATGGGATCATATAAGTTCCAAATCCATAATACATAAAATAAAGCATCCATAATAGTTCCATCATAAAAAATCATTGAAATGCTAGGATGGGTCGGGGTAGGGCCTCACATAAATGTAGTGTCATAAAATTACAACCCTAGCAATTTTTGACCACATTAGGGTCCTCATGAATGCAAAATGGAATCCCCTTTCCTAATCAGAGATTGGAGACTACTCAACCCCTAAAAACTACTTCTCCCTTGCCCTTCGCACCACCCTGTCTGCACTATGCCCTAGAGAAAAGGGCAGGATAGGGGCATGGCACCCCGATCCCCCCTAGGATAGGGACATGGCACCCCTATCCTCCCAGAATAGGGGCATGGCAATTCTGTTCCTTCCCTATTTTGGGGCAGGACCTTTACTAAGTTTGCATAGAAGCTTATGCAGTGAGTGAGAAAACTTCCCTAATGTCGGCCTGTGACAAAAATCAATTTCATTAACCCAGATTGACAAGTATAAAAGTCTCAATTCCCCTTCCATTTTGGCATAAGATAGATACATGAGATCATGCATTCAATCATGCAAGAGCATTCAATTATTCTTTTCTTGCATTGAGCATTCTCAAGTCTCCCTTCAAAGCTAGGTTTTGCATCCAAGTCAAGGATCCAACCATTGAAGAGGAGATTCATTCCAAGATTCAACTTCATACAAGCATTTTTATCAACATTTCTATCACAACCTCCCTTGAGGTGTTTTAAATTTCAGTCTTTCATTTACATTTACTTGCAAGTAATTTCTCTCATTACTTGGTTAATTCCAAAAGGAGGGTTTGACTTGAAGGAAAACCCCCAATCCCAACCCATTTTCCTCTCTTTTTTGTGTGTAGGTTGCAACTGTGCAACTGTACTTTTGGATTTTGACTTCATTTGTAGAGGTGGAAAAACCCTTTTTGTTTCATAGATTTTTTGGAGGACCATGTACATTCCTGCCACAGTCCCAACAAATTTTCTTCAAATTCACAAGGCGGATTCATCTCAAGATATTACTACCAAATCCAGGTGCACAACTTCATACCATGCTTCGATCTCAAGTTATAATTAGTTCTTTGCCACTTTTGCACTTAGTCTCTATACATAATCCAATCAATTCCTTTTCATTCTGAGTAGAAGAGGGGATTGGCTTATCATTCTCATTTCATTGAGAATTCTATCTTCTTCTTTGGAGGTTGAATCTAATGTATTTTTCCCCCTTTCCCAATGTAATGCATGAAAAGTGTTTGAAAGGAAATCCATAGTGAAACTCTCATCTCTTCTAGGAGGGAAAGGGTAGCTTTCCTCTTGATCTCTCATTCACACATTTTTCACCCACCATTACATTTTGGTGACATTAAAGATAATACTAGTAGAGAAAAAATGATGAAACCAAACTAATAATTCATAGAATACGAAATAACTAAAATGAAATAAAAGAGAAGAAGTAAAAGAAAACTCACAACTAGTCCACAATTGGAGCCTCCCGTAAAACGACAATTCTTCTATAGCTATTCACCTACACACACATGAGAGAGAAAATGTTGGAGGTTGTGTTTTGGATCCTACCTAATTCAGACCTCCATTTTGTTATTTCCACCTCCATGGACAACCTAGCTAGAACCACAAGGAGATAAAATGATAAAGATAATGGGAAGACAATGTAAGATAAAAGAACGATAATAGTGAGATGAATAGAAAAGAGAATAAAGAAACTCCCCTTTCCAAGGTTCTATGACAATGGCATTGTGAACTATTCAAAAAGCCACAACAATGGTAGTGTTTATGAGAGAAGCTATAAAATTGTCCCAAGAGTTTGCCAAAAGCTCCAACCTACAAAAAGAGATCTCAAAATTCCAAATGATTCTCAAAATGCCTTCAAACGAGAGAGATATAGACCTTGGACAAAAAACCAATGTCGGTGGATGCATGCAAAGGCATTACGATTCCTTCTAGGTGCAGACATAACACTCAAATGGCCACCTATGAACTATCAGATTCATGGGATGCTAGTACGCCATGCAGACATCTTTGCACCGTGTTAGAGTCCCAAAGGTGATAGATTGATAGAGTTAGTAATACTCCAGTTTGAAGATAACAAGGAAATATCAATGGACAAAAGGCAAAGATGGTGGTACCTGACTTTTGATGATGTGGAAGAAAGAACCACTTATTACATTTAATTACATAAGGTGTGACTTTTGATATTACATTTTTCCCTGAGTAATGAGCATGTCTTTGCTAAGAGATGCGAAACTAAAGTAGAGGAAGTTAAAGAAGAAAGTCAAAATAGGGAGGAAGATTTTCGTTGATTCGACAAGGTTGCCCCCAGTGAGATGAAGTTGATATTTGGAATAGATATTCTTACTCGATGCATCACAAACATACTAGTTGTAATCTATCATATTGGATGCTAAGATAAAGGATTGGTTTAAGATAAGTATGATAGTGTAACAAAAACAAGCTTCACATTGGAGGAAAGCCCTTAGTTATGAAAAGATGCAAGATAAACAGCTATCGCGATATGAGATGTACCTTTATGGATAGAAAAGTGCATTATGCTAGATAGCCATACATTAGGGCGATGCGATATGTCGATAGGGATAAACATATGATAGGGAAAGATATATGCCAGTATGGATGAGCATACAATAGGGTGAAAAGATAGATAGGCTATAGTTGGCATGGGTAGTGATATGCTAGATAGTCATGCAATTGGGTGATTAAAGATAGATTTGGTAAGTAGTAGATTGGCCCCTATCAAGGCAAACAAAAAGTGATAGAACAAATGGTTTGGCCCCCATCTAGGTGAAAAAGATAAAGTAAAAGATCAAGTGGTTTGGCCCCCATCTAGATAAGCATGAAAGGGTGATGAATAGGAAATGCTACTACAAAATATTGATTGACAAAAGAAGATTATGCAGCTATGAAGGCCCCCCTTAGAATGATATGTAAAAAAGGCATGTCATTCTAACGAGAAGAGTAGTTGTGTCATGTCAACATAGCGAGATGTTTCCATGGAATGACACCACTAGCTAGTGACACAAAGATGTCCACAACATCAGTTATGAATGCAAGAGGACAGGGGGATCCAATAGTTTGGCATCAAAACCCATAATAGTGAGAATAATATATAATACAACTGCGAGATGAGTATATCATCATAGCACCAAAGTTCTCAAATCTGAGGAAGAGAACATGAAGACAAAGGTAAAATAAAAATGTTGGGTCAACACGGAAGAAGGCCAAAGATCTCCACAACACTGCGCATCATCCCCAAATAGTGAAAAAGCATGATATGATAGATAGAACAAATAGAGAGACAAATACAAGAAGATGCATGACAAAAAATCTCTTGTATCTGAATACATATAGAGTAACTCAAGTCCTCTTAGAGACAACAACAGATAAAGACAATCAACTTCCCATATCCAAGTACCTATGGAGTAACTTGGGTCCTCCTGGAGGGAACAAACATATAAAGAAACCATGGGGGAAGACAATCAAGCTCACACACACAAAAAGATGGAGGGAAGAGATAAACACCCTAAAGGTCATCCTGTAAGATATCATCGTCCTCCCAATCTAGGTCATAGGGACAAGGAGGATGAGCTCTAAGAAAGACAATAGTAAGATCTTGACCAAATTCCTCATTAGCAACGAGGGAAAGGGACAAAGAAGAAACATTGTTTGCATCCACATGCTCAAAGGAGGTAAGGGTCAATGATCATGTGAAGATCGTGGACAAGGTCGGGATATCCTCCAAGGAGTCAAACATGCAAGACTTCGTAGAAGAAGTAGGTGACTTGCTCGGAGAAGATGAAATGAGGACAAGACTATAGACCTCCAAAAGAGGGGTAGTGAAAAATTTAGGAGAAGGTGGGGCCTTCTAAATAATGTACAAAGAAAAAGGCAAATTGCTAGGCATAGAAATGGGTGAGGAGCATAGTTGCGAGGATTTCCACCTTTGAAACTCTAGAACAAGGCCCTTTTCAAGTTTGCATTTGGGTTGGACAAGAGAAGAAAGTCTCTTATCAACTGTAGTGGCTTTAAGGATCCCAAGAAAGCTCTAATGTTGGCATAGTTGCGAAGCAGGGGGAGCAAATAGAGCTGCGCTAGACACAACCTGCGTATGAAACATGTCAATGGGCCAAGAAAATGTAGGTATGTCCAAAAAAGAGGCAATAAGGGGCGGATCCAAAAAAGGAGAAATGAAAACCTGCACCTATTAAGGGGGATGTTCATCAATGGTCCCCAAAGCGGTAGGAAGCAAAATTTAATAGGTTGCAGAGATAGGAAAATTTGAAGGAACAGGCTTCGATACAACAGGACCAGGTGTTGAAGAGGCACCAATGGGTTGTAGAGTGGCATCACATTGTCGAGCCATGGCCTATCAAAAGTTTTTACACCCATGCAAATGCTAATTATAATAGAGGTGAGGACCACCAATCGAAGCTCTGGAACCGTGTTAGGGGCAGGAGAAGGCCCAACTAATGAAACAGGAGGTGCATCTAGGATAGGCACCACATTCACAATAATGGATGCCCTACCTTGCTTCATTTGAGGAGCGATTAGAGGAATGGAGGGTACTAACATGGGCTATGAAGAAAGAGCGAGCAGTGATGAATGAACCCAAGAGGAACACTTCCCTTTCTCATAAAGAGAGGTTCAAGGGATATCAACAATGATCAGGAGCTCAAAGGGAGGGTGGACCGTAGCCTTTGACAACGTAGGTACCTTTCCATTAACTATGCTACATGCATTCATAGGAATAGAAGACACCATTGGAAGTTGTGCTGTCCTAGGTGGGCATGGAGGGCTATTCAAGGGAACAAGCTTAGCTTTGATCTCTTGTGCTGATGAGACATGAGGCACCACCTACTCCAAGATGGGAATCAATGGAGTAGAGGTCGATGTAGGAAGAGATAATAAAAAACTAGGTTGCATTGATTTAAGAGCCAACTACCTCATCCTATACTTGTAGTATGTGTGGTACATCAAGTCACTATAGAATGGGCCCCATTGGAGAAAGCCAAAAATGATCTAGCGAATAGTCCCCATGAGCTACTAAGGGTCGATATCCAATATCTTGGATGACATGCACCAAACCCTCATGGAGAAACTTGAGACATTTATGAATTACTAAAGAGACCACCTCCATGGAAATCAACCAGGGAATGCCTAGCTTAGCTTGAAATAGGTGCGACTCAATAATGATCATAAATCAAGACGATATTGCCTTAGGTCCTACGAGGACCTTCAAGGTGATGCTACCCATAGGAGAGAGAAAAATTGTCATGTGTTCTGTTGGTTCCCAAAACCATAGATAGGAAAACCAAAAGACTTACCAGATCCTCAAGTAGTCCAATCAGCCTTGGCCAATGAACAAGGATGATCAAAAACCAAATCCCTCCACACTTTATGCTCCACTGAACCTAGGTGGGTATCCCTCTTCCTCTTAAGCACAAAAGAGGTTATTTATAGTGGATTTAAACCTTTTAGCAAGTTTAACTATGCTTTATTAAGTGCTTTAAACTGAATGCTTTGAAAAGAAATGATTGTGAATATATATTAAAAATAAGATTGTTTTCAAGACTTAAATGAAATCTGCATAGATCAGTTCATATAGGATTTGGGAAGAACATTTCTCTATCAAGGACCTTGAATGCATATAGATCAAAACATTAAAAGATCAATAACAGACCAGTGCCTCTATCCAGGGATATATATGACACTTTGTGGACAACACATCTTATCAACTCAAGAGATAATTGCTCATCAACTATGAAGGTTTAGTATGCATTACACAAACAATAAGAACTCAATATTTCACTTAATGCAATGGCATGTGATTCACATCATATCAAATCTATAAACAAATTTATCAAGAGGACAAAGATAATCATCAATACAAAAGTGCACACAATATTTGGAAAAAGAAAACAGTGAACCTCGTATATTAATCCTCAGGGGATAATTGCATACATAAGCTATACTTATAGATACTGCATTATAAATTTCTTGCACAAAATGATACTTCTTCTTTCTATAGACTTCTCTAATACAAAATGATATTCAATCCTTACAGCAGTATATTGTTCTTATGACTCCCCCTCCCCTTTTACATATAAGAATAACTCCCTATAAGTAAATAAATCAAAAGGTATATATGAAAGGACACACTCTTTCATTCACAGAATAGAAAGCTAGAGACTGTTACATTCCAAAGGACACACCCTTTGGTTTAGCAAATAATTTACAAATTAAAACCCTACAAATACTAAATGATGCTTCAATAATGTGTGCTTTATTCTCCGCCTTGATAAAATTTCTCAGCAAGTATTCATTATCTTCTCATTATTTTTTGCACACAAGAGAAGCCAATTAGATTCCTTTATTTGAAAATAAAACGTATTCCACTTTATATTTTAGTTTGAAAATACTTGTTTAAAATAATTCATTAAAACCAAAGTATTTCCCTTTAAAAATATTTTGCAAACATAGCATCTGTTCATATAAAATAATGATTTATCCTAAAACATATATTCAAAGCACTTATTTAGGATAGATATACATAAATTTCATCTTTAACGCACATTCAAATAATACATAAGGCAGTGTGATACGATAAGAAATACTTCCCTTTTATTATTCTTTCGGCCAAACTTCCTCCCTCGGCGAGGTGTTCTCATGTCTTATCAATTCTGTATTTTTATCGATACTTTTTATTTTCGAGGGGCCTCCTTTTGATTTCTTCGATGAACTTCAGGTCGATGAAACTGCTGCTTTTGGTGAGTCCTTTGAGAGATCCATCGTAGCTTAGGTTTTTTTGATAAGTCATTTTTTGATGACATGCCCCCTGACTACCACTTCAGTTGCTAACTCATTTTGACCGGACCCACTGTGTGTCACCTCTGGATTGGCTTTGGGGTTTCTGTCCTACCACCTTACCATGGCCTCACTAACCGATGGAATGAAGCTCTCCCTTGTCACCTAGCTGCAATGGATATTCATCGTGCATCTCTTCATAGCGGATCAGTGATAGCCATTAGATCTTTTCCAACTTGCTCACATGTTATCTCCTCTGAACTACTTCCTTAGTGGGCCCCACCACTCAGTCACCATGTCGCGGCAAATAAACATCTCACATCTTTCGATCATGGTATAGCGACCACCGTCGGATCGACTCAGTCGATCATCCAATCTTCCTTATCTGCTCGGCCTTTGACCTTGCCTGAGCGGCTCTCTCTTCTCTTTATCCATCTGTGTCTCATCTCACTCTTTGGTTCTCCCACAAAAACACCTACCCACCACTTGGACCTAGGTTCTTCTTCTGTACTCTGCCACATGGCACATCCTGATTTGCTTGCAGATCCACCAGGACAACACCTCATCTGCCACCTTGGTAGTCACTATGTCATGGGGGATATAAGTCATGCAACTTCCTATCGCTGTATAGCGACCACTATTGGATCAATCTCAAACTTGCATTCTCATTAACCTCCCCACTTTTGCACGTGCTTTGTCGCCAAGTCATGGGGATAAACTAATGTGCATCTCTACCTTGCGATATAGCCATGGTTGTCAGATCTTTTCACCCAACCGTTAGATCTACCTGACTTGCTTGATCTTTAGCCTCCATCCTCACCAGTCTATCACAAAATTTGGATGCCTTGAGATGCACACTCACGCAGGGTCCACTGGGTCATTGAGATAGCTCCTTGTCAAAAGCCTTCAAGCTTTTGACACTATGGATATGTGTGACTTTGCATTTAAATACAAAAAATATCTTTTTGAACAACTAATGTGGGATAAATGGTTTTATGCCTCCCTTGCTATTGCGTGTGTTCTGAGTATGTAACATTCTTTGGAGGGAAAATAAAATTTAGTCTACTTGTTCTTTCTTGAAAAATATCTAGGCCTCCTAATGCAATATCCGCATTGGACTTAACACAACCCTTGTTGCAATAATTTAAACTATTTATCCCTTTGAGATTATGTCCCATATTGTTAATTTTTACCACCTCCTTACTTTGAAAAGATATTTCATTTTTCTTAATTGGTAAATTAGGGTACACATATGAATCTTTATCACATATGATTTTATCAAAATGAGAACCTGAAAAAATATCACCTTCAAACATATTTTCTATTTCCCTATGCTTTAGAAATATTTTACCCTTCTCACAAAGAGACTTTGGGTACATATCTTTTTAAAAAATGTTGTGCTCAGGTATCACATCTGCCTTCTCATATATTATTTCCTATTCTCTCATAGTCTCTGAAACATTACTTTGGGATACACCTTCTCCTATATCCTTTTCAAACATGGACCTGAGAATAGAGAAATTTTAGGTATACCTTCATGGGAATTTTCCTGAGAGTCATCATCCCCTTGAATAATGTCTTCATTCGCTAAAGTACCTTCCTGTACATAAATTTTTTCATGAATATTATTATCCAACATAGTAAAAAATTTTGGGAAATCGGTTATTATTACATCCTCTTAAATTTTTTTATCCTCCTAGAGTCCATCACATGTTTTATTTTCAGGAATAATGTCTTCATAAATGTTATTTGCTGAAGTTTCTTCATGTCTGTATACTGAATGTAAATCCATTTCGCCTTCACTTCCTAGATAGTCAATAATTTCATAGGAGGGACTAAAAAATGATTCACAAAAAATCATTTCCTCACATTCATGTGGAGTTTCATGATACTGAGGATTTAAAAAAATTTCAAAAGGATTTTCAATGACACATTTCCTATTACACTCCTCACTATGTATGTATTCCCCTAAGGTATTATTTCCCTAGGAATCATCATTTTCTTCATCAAATAGACCCTGAATGTGCCCTAATCCATTAGTCTGTTTACTCTGAAAAAAATTGGGATCATTCTTCTGAACATATCTTTCATATTCTTTATCTAACAAATATGAAATTTCTTCTAGACCGAGGAATGTTTCCTCTTTATTATTTATGTCTATACCTACACATATGGATTCTTCCCTACTTAAATCCATAAGTTCTTCTTTATCATCAAATTCTTCCTCTAACATGTTTTCATATAAAATCTCAAGTAGAAGCCTTACCTGAGGATCATGATAAATCGCTAACTCATGCATTTTTCTTGAAAATGGGGGCTTGATGTTTGAAGGTATTTTTGTGTATATATTGAACATCCTCATAAATAATTATGTCATAGATTCATCTTCCTATTTTTCTATGTCAATAAATTCATCCAGAGGAGACATACAGACTTCTGATTCTATTATGTATTGTTGGTCCTCCTCTAGCTCATAGCTCATACTTCCCTCTTCACCTGCATCATAAAACACATCAAGGAACCATTTCTCCAATGCCCTCCATGATGAGATTCTATGTGTAGGGAGTGCTTCATAAGCTTCTCTTGAATTGTCATTCAAAGTCCTGACAAATAATTTCATCACATAATCTTCTGCATAAACCTCATAATCTTGTACAAACGTATAAAATACATCCAAACAATCAATTGTTGATTCATCATATTCCCCATGGAATTTTGGGACAAGTTGTGAAAGCTTAGGGAACAACTTGTTTCCAATACATTGAAAGCCAATGAGATCCAATGGCCTAAGGCCATCTAGAATAAAAGGCTTTCTTTGAAACATTTTCAAAAAGGAAAATTTTCATCTCCCTTTGGGTTTCTTCCCCTAGTAGAGCCACCAATTGAAATAAAACTTCTTATTAGATAGAGTCGCCACCTCCTAAGAGGAATAATACCTTTTATATACTTTCTAGGCTTCTTCCTCTAGCAGAACCTGAAACAAGCTCACCAAAAATTTAGAATACTTTTTGTAACAACTCCCCAACAGAGTCACCAATCTATTGTGTGACTTGGATGGGGAAAAAAAAACTTATCAAATCTTCAATGAAAAATACCAGAGCTTCTAGGTGAATGTTAATGTTGGGAAAAATGGTTTCTCAACCTTGCATTTATGTGAGGTTACTATTTATAGTAAGTTTTCATTTGAGCACAAAATGGTGAGAAACTCTCCCTGAAGCTTCTGGTTGGCTAGATAAGCATTCCGGTAAAGTTGCGTCGCAAGGTCATAGCTAGTTTTGAAGATATTAAATTTTTCGTCTTGGAGGGGTGCGATAAAATGTTTAAACTTAATTTTGGGGGCTTTAGAGGCTCCAAAATGCCCTGAAAAGTGGCTGTAACCAGTGCAGTGGTTACGAGGTGATAGAGCACTTCACGAGCTTTTCGACGCTTCAAACGGTTCATCAATCGGACACCCGGTTCTCAAGTTATGGCCTCCGGAAGTTTGTACTCCTGAAATAGGAAAAATAATTTGTATCGAGTACATAAATGAGCTATAAAAGGGAGCGACACGTGTTGATGTGTGCTTTAACATGTCATAGGGCATCTAGAAGGGAGATAAGGTCGGCTACACCTTATTGGGTGGTTTTAGCCCATGGTTTTGTAATACCGTTTGACGGTTTCTTGTATTGTATCTCTTATTTATGAGGTGTGTGAGATAGAGGTTGGGTGTAAGAGAGTCTTATGGCTATTGAGTTGCCTCTGAATCTCTGATTAGTGGTACTCCTGCGAAGAGCTTTCTCTGCAAGTATGTTGTAATCTATTTTTGATTGCTGAATAAAATGTTGAGCTACTTTTGGAGTGTGGGGTTTTTCTCCCGAAAGGGTTTTCCCCACGTAAATCACTATGTTGTGGTATGAATGCTATTATATCTATTTCTATTTTCTGTAACTGTTGTAATGATTTGAAAAAGTTTTGCATTACCCTCCTCTCAAGGTTAGTGTAGGAAGTTGTTTCCGCTACTTAACTTCCTTACAGTTAAACTATGTATGCCAACTCGCCAGCAGAGTTGCCAATATGTTGGTTCCCAAAACCATAGATTGGAAAACCAAAAGACTTGCCAAATCCTCAAGTAGTCCAATCAGCCTTGGCCAACAAACATGGATGATCAAAGACCAAATCCCTCTACACTTTAGGCTCCACTGAACATAGTTAGGCATGCCTCTTCCTCTTAAGCACAAAATAGGTTATTTAAAGTGGATTTAAACCTTTTAGCAAGTTTACACAACTGGCAAATTATTGTTCTATAACTATGCTTTATTAAGTTCTTTAAAATGAATGTTTTGAAAAGAAATGATTGTGAATATATATTAAAAATGAGGTTTCTTTCAGGACTTAAATGAAATCTGCATAGATCAATTCATATAGGATTTGGGAATAACGTTTCTCTATCAAGGACCTTGAATGCATACAAATCAAAACCTTAAAAGATCAATAACAAACTAGTGCCTCTATCCAAGGATATATATGACACTTTGTGGACAACACATCTTATCAACTCAAGATACAATTTCTCATCAACTATGAAGGTTCAGTATGCGTTACACAAACAATAAGAACTCAATCTTTCACTTAATGCAATGACATGTGATTCACATCATAGAAAATCTATAAACAAATTTATCAAGAGGACAAAGATAATCATCAACACAAAAAAGTGCACACAATATTTGGAGAAATAAAACAGTGAACCTCGTATATTAGTCTTTAGGGGATAATTGCATACATAAGCTACACTTGTAGATACTCCATTACATATTGCTTGCACAGAACGATACTTCTTCTTCCTATAGACTTCTCTAATACAAAATGATATTCAATCCTTATAGCAGTATATTGTTCTTATGACTCCCCCTCCCCTTTTACATATAAGAATGACTCCCTATAAGTACATAAATCAAAATGCATATATGAAATGACACACCCTTTCATTCATAGAAGAGAAAGCTATAGATAGTTACATTCCAAAAGACACACCCTTTGGTTTAACAAATAATTTACAAATTAAAACCCTACAAATACTAAATGATGCTTCAATAATGTGTGCTTTATTCTCCGCCTTGATAAAATTCCTCAGTAAGTATTCATTATCTTCTCATTATTATCTACACACAAGATAAGCCAATCATATTCCTTTATTTCAACATAAAGCGTATTCCACTTTAGATTTTAGTTTGAAAATACTTGTTTAAAATAATTCATTAAAACCAAAGTATTTCCCTTTGAAAATATTTTGCAAACATAGCATCCGTTCATATAAAATAATGCTTTATCCTAAAACATATATTCAAAGCACTTATTTAGGATAGATATACATAGATTTCATCTTTAACACACATTAAAATAATCCATAGGGCAGTGTCATACAATAAGAAATAATTCCCTTTTATTATTCTTTCGGCCAAACTTCCTTCCTCGATGATTTGTTCCCATGTCCTATCGATTCTATAGTTTGATCGATACTTTTTATTTTCGAGGGGACTGCTTCTCATTTCTTTGATGAACTTCATGTCGATGAAACTGCTACTTTTAGTGAGTCCTTTTAGAGATCCATCGCAACTTAGGTTTGTTCGATAAGTCATTTTTTGATGACATGCCACCCAACTGCCACTTCAGCTACTAACTCATTTTGACCAGACCCATCGCGTGTCACCTTTGGATTGGCTCTAGGGTTTCTGTCTTGCCACCTTAGCATGGCCTCACTAACTGCCAGAATGAAGCTCTCCCTTGCCACCTAGCCATGATGGATATTCATTGTGCATCTCTGTATAGATGATCAACGATAGCCATTAGATCTTTTCCAACCTGCTCACAAGTTATCTCCTCCGAACTTCTTCCTTAGCGGGCTCCACCACTCGATCGCCATGTCGCGGTGAATAAACATCACACATATTCCGATCGCAGTATAGCGACCAGCATCGGATCGACTTGGCCGATCGTCCGATCTTCCTTATCTGCTCGGTCTTTAACCTTGCCTAAGCGACTCTCTCTTCTCTTTATCCATCTTTGCCACATGTCACTCTTTGGTTCGCCCATGGATCCACCTACCCACCACTTGGACCTGGGTTTTTCTTCTACGCTCTACCACATGGCACATCCTGATTCACTTGTAGATCCACTGGGATGACACCTCATCTGCCACCTTGGCAGTCGCTATGTCATGGGGGATATAGGTCATGCAACTTTGTATCATGGTATAGCGACCGTTGTTGGATCAATCTCAAACTTGCATGCTCATTAACCTCCCCTCTTCCGCACATGCTTTGTTGCCAAGTTGCGGGGATAAACCAACGTGCATCTCTATCTTGCAATATAGCCATGGCGTCAGATCTTTTTGCCTGACCATGAGATCTTACTAACTTGCTCGATCTTTATCCTCCATCCTTGCCAGTCTATCACAAAATTTGGATGCCTTGAGATGTGCACACACACGAGGTCCACTGGGTCACTAAGATAGCTCGTTGTCAAAAGCCTTCAAGCTTTTGACACTATGGATATGTGTGACTTTGCATTTAAATACAAAAAATATCTTGTCCACAACTAATGTGTGATAAATGATTTTATGCCTCCTCTGCTATTGCATGTGTTCTATGCCTGAGCCTTTGTTTGAAAAATTTTGAACCTAGTGTGTAGCCACAGGACCCCTTGCAACTGCATTTTCTTGGAAGCTTCTAATGTCTAGTCTACTACTCCATCTTTGTAGGCTCAGAGGACTGGCAATGCCATTTATGAGGCATTTGATCTTTTGGACAACTCCATTTTTTTCATTTATTCTCTGTCATATAAGATACCAACAACAAATGCTCATATGATAAGAAAAAAGGCATCCATATATAGCACAAAATATTTTGTAAAAATATGTGCTAACATGTTCTTAAGGTCACTTGACATTCATCATATATGGATCTATGCCAACCGTTCATAAATAAAGTCCCCTTTGTGATAACATCTATTCTATAGGATGGGTCAATTATCACACCTGTGACAGTTTGACCATTCAGTTTAGTAGGGATGTACAAAGGAGTAGGTTCTCCATAATACAAGGCATCCAAAAGAGTGAATGATAAAGATACATCCGACATCTTCTCCTTCTAGCTAGGAGGCAAGCAAATAGGAGTGATGGTAACCATGTTCACAAATAGACCATCATCTAAAGAAGGATCTGATGCAAAGATAAAATTTGTTGAATGTGGGGGAAAAGGATCATTATAGATTTGTAAGTAATTGTTGGTTTTTTAAATGAACTTGTTTGACTTATGTTTTTGTGTATTAGCTTTGATTGCACCACTATCGATGTGGACTTGGACAATGTGTCAAAAATGATAACATCATTGTGTCATGACCAAGAACACAATGGTAATAGAAAAATTTGGATCCATCGCACCAACATGGAAAGGGTTTGCTATTAGACACCAGTATAATCTTAGAGAGGGTGATTAGTTTGTCTTTCAACAATTATTGCATTATGCTCAAATAAGAGTCATTCAATTTTGTGAAGACCCTATTTTGCTGGGAGCCTCTTTCAAAAGCTGTCAAAGGGATAGCCACAACATTAGCTACTACCTTATTCTTCCTAGACCCTTCTATAGGTGTGCCTACAAAGGAATCAAACTAGAATATCAAAATTGTGATATAGTGTGCTAGTAATCTATAAGCAAGGAACACATATTAGCAAAGTTTTGTTAACTGTTAGGGGATAGCTTCTCCCTCAATGTCAGCTATAGATTGTCAATGAAAATTCTCTATAGATCTCTATCTAGTAGGGAAAAGGGGATTTTAGTAGAAATTGATTGATGTATTGAGATTAAATTTGTGATCTTTTCCTTGGGTTTTTGTTTATATTGAACAAGGTAAGTGATAGTGACCCTGCTGCCAATGTTAGCATGAAACCGTCTAAGGAAAAGGCCTATAAGCTTATCAAAGGTGCAGAAAGAATGATCTAGCAAATAGCTATACTATTCTAATGTGGTACCATTAAGGGACCATGTGAATAGTTTGAGAAACACAAAGTTTAGGCTATGATAGTCACTACACATGTTCATGAAAGAATCGATGTGCACATTAGCTAGGGTCCCATTCACCATTAAACCTATCAAATTTCACTGACCCGACTATGTTAGGAAGGATAGTGTTTAGGATGGTGATGCCGAGGGTAATTTTTCTATAATATGTAGGCATAGATGATTGATCAGAGGAAAAAGCTAGGCTCATGATTTGCAACTACAACTACCCCATGTTCTATAAGATGGTGTTAAAGACTGGATTACTAGGCAGAGGAGGTGGAGGTGGGTGAGATCCACCACACCTCCATTGGAGCCTTCAAAAGGATTAGTGTCACTAGGAGATGTCATTCTAGTGCTAATTGTAGACATCTAAGCTATAGTGGAGATAAAGGTTGAGACACTAGACATACCTGTATAGCCTAAGGGGGTAGATAAAGCAGTGATACTAGGAATAGTAGGCCTAGGATCAACCATGTGTACTATCAAACTAGGAATTTCCACACCAAGATGATAGCCACAAATGTCAGACTGGCCATCTTGATGAGAGGCACCAACTAAAGGCATGCATGATTTCTGACTATCATAGATAATGCCTTCAACATCTCTAGGCCTCTCTTATCTGAGATCAACATGTCTCTCAAAGTGTTGACAATATTTCTAGCCTAAGGGAGGACATTCTCTCAATTTAGAAAACCTTCCAATTCTCTTAGATGTTGCTTGATCATGTCAATTTTCTTAAAATCAATAATGAGAATAGAGTTGTGATCAACAATAGGAGGGCATGATGGAGTGGAATTTCTTAGAGAATTACTCTAAGAGATGGATTGTGAACTAGGCAGAGAGGGGTTCCCTACCAAAATGGAATTAAGGGGATGAGAAGCCAAGAAATCATTTGGGTTGGTAATGATGAAGAGGATGGAGGATTTAATTGCAATCTTGTAAACTAAAGTGGAATATGGATCCAAACCCCAACACTCCTATGGTGTTTCAAATGCTCAAAGTGCCTCAATAGGCTCAAAACTTGTCTTCACCTTAATAAAGTGTTTCCTCCACCTCCATACACATCAAATAACCTCAACTAGCATGTCTCTAAGGTTTTCAAACCCTCAACTCATCAACTGATACAAAAACCCAAATCTAGCCCTTCACTAGGCCTAGTTACCTAGTAGTCTACCTGCACTGTTTTATGCTGTTTTTCTCAAGAATTCTCTAGAACACTAACCAATGTTATGATGGATTTTATCACCTCACATATACCCCTATTAACTCCCAAAGTTATACCTATGCTTTTTTTGGACCAACTCCTTCAAAAACCTGTTGTCCCTAGTCACTATGAGGGCTAATTAGGTCTATTTTGTGAAGGAAGTACCCTCGAAACTCATCCTTAGGTCTAACCCTTCTTTAAAATCTTAAATTATGGTACCAAACCAAGGATTTTCAAGGTATTAAGGTTCAGTTACACTCCTAAATACCCAAACTCAAAAACCCTCCTTAAATCACCCTTAAACCTAGGGCTTGCTCAAAACCACTTCAAAACTCACTTCCAGAATCAAAAAAAGGTTGATTCACCCAAAATTTAACATGTCTCCATTGATTCCATCATAAAACTATGACCTCCTTAAGGCCAATCTTCTACTGCTACACCTATGGCATCAAAACCATGTGTTTTCAGTCATCTGTCTCGATGTACACCTACAAACTCAAACTTCCTGTCACCAAAATGTTAGAAACATATACTGTAAATTTTAGAAATGAATCCACCCTATGAGAATCAGAATACTCATTCAAAGGATGGATCCAAACATCCTTAAAAACTATCAAAACAAATGGACACTTCACAGTCTATTTTGGGACAGTCAGCAGTAAAATGGAAACAATATTATTTCAGAACTTCACAATGTCTCCAGATTGCAAGGATAAATAAAATAAAAACCTCATAGCATGATGGACATGATAGTATTACTTCCAAAGCAAAGTAAAACAAACAATATTCAGAAAATGCAGGAAATAAATGTGTCTTATTGTTGTTCCAGAATTACAAAACTATCTAACAGACTTCTCCAGACTTCCTTATAGACTTCTTCACGTACAATAATGTTTGCACAGACTTTATAAATGTCTAGACAACCACCATAACTAATTCAAATCAGTTAGAAGGCACTAACAATGCCTAAAAGCATGATTTGCACATTTACATACTAACCGTTGTAATTCAAATATTTGAATTTACAACTTTATTTCTAAGGTTTCCAAACAACTAAACCTATCCCATTCAACATATTTTAACATAATAGGATCATTAAAGCATATTAGAACCCTATTCAACCTATCTAGACTCCTAGGCATCATTAACCCAATTACATTGCATTTTGGTCTTTAGGCCTTTATCAAGACCTTTAGGACTTTTACACATTACATATGATTTATTTCTTTCAAAAGCCATTATTGGCTCTAAAACTCTCCAATCAACTTGATTTGCTTCATAAAACCTTCCTGGTATCTTCATTGTCTTCATGCTTTTGTAGGTTGGCCTGGGTGCTCCTGCACCATACTCCCCACCAATTAAAATACTCTTGTCCCAAGAGTGATGCTGCTACTTCCAAACATCAGATTGTTGTTGGCTCCTTACAAATCCTGATTGAGGGATGAAATAATCCCCAAAAGTCACCTTCTTTTTGCTTCTCAAACCTATAGTCACATCACACATTAGATTAGAAACAAAATATGTATTTGGCTGCTCTTGTTTAGGACATTGCTGCTCATAACCAATCTGTACATCTTCTCTTCTCTGATCCACTTGCTATACCTGCAACTTCTCTTTCACACCCACATATCCTTGCTCAACAATAGGACATTTTACTGAACCAACTTGCACAAAAGATAAATCCCATAAATCATCATGAAGAGGACTATTCTACCTCATAGTCTGGTGCAAATTAACATCTTCCTTCCAACCAGTATCTTCTTGTTTTTCAACCTACCTTATCATTGGTAAATGCTCCCCAAAACATATTATAGGATGCTCTTTCAAGACCCCCAGAGGTAAAGGATTCAACTTATATTTCTGACCATCTTTATGAACCAAATATGTGTTATCAAAACCATCATGTAGTGTTCTTCTACTATGTTGCCAAGGTCTTCCTAATATCAAATGTGCACAAGTCATAGGAACCACATCACATAATGCCTTATCTTGATATGGACCAATAGAGAAATTCACATAAGCCTTCAAACTAACCTCTACATGTTACTGTTGGGTAACCCTAGTGGCCTTGTAGGGATTAGGATGGTCAATTAGTACAATTCCTAACTTGGTTATCATATCAAGAGACACAAGATTACTATATGATCCTGAATCAATGATTACCTTACATATCTTTCCTTTGCATAAACAAGTAGTTCTGAAGATTGTTACCTTTGGTTCTTGCTGAAGTTTCTCACCTTGCCTTACCATCAAGAAGTCACCTTCAAGGACAGGGTCTACTCTCTTTGATTCTTCTTTCTTCTCATCTTCTTGTACCATATTCACTCTTCTATCTCTGCCTTGATCTGATTCAATCTACTTAGGACATCTGAATTATTGGTGCCCAATCTCATTGCAATGAAAACACTTACCTATAAAGATTCCACGTCCTCTTCCAAATCTGCCACCTCTATGGTTGTATCCTCCTCTAGGTTTTGAATAAATTTCTTTGCCTTTCTCATTGTTGTCTTGCCCTTGATCTCTATTACCTCTTCCTCTATTAGAAATGCCTCCTCTTCCACCATTACTTGATCTTTCTTATTTTCTTTTCACCTTCTCTTCTGCCCTAATTGCTAACTGATAACATTCACTTATTGTTTTTGGTAATTGTAGACCAATCTCATCTTGTAAATTAAATCTTAAGCCATTTATATACTTGGCTACTTTCTCATCTTCTTCCTCATATCCTCCTCTGATACTAAGCTTGTGAAATTGCTTAGTGTAAGCCATTACATCCATCTCTTTTTACTTCAGATTCTGTCTCATCCTCTTCACATGAATGGTATAATCAGATGGTAGGAACTGCTCTTTCATCAAACTTTTCATTCTTGACCATGTAGACACTTTTGCTAATCCTCTTGCCATCCTATCATTCTGAAAACTAGTCCACCATGTCAATGATGTACCTCTCAATTTAGTCTTTGCAAATTTCACTTTCTTCTCCTCTTCCATTTCTTCAAACTCAAAATAGTTATCTAAGGCATCAAGCCATCCTAACACCTCTTCGCTATCCATCTTCCCCTGATAGATAGGCAAATCAATATGACTCTTACCTCCACTACCTTGTACTACCTTCAACAATCTAACAAATCTCTTTTCTTCAGGGTCCTCTATGTCATTTGTTCGCTGCTCTTGGTCTGCTATCTCATTCACTTCTTCTTCATCATTGCCTTATAGGTTGTCTTGCTCTTCTCTTCTTCTATTCCTTTCAAGGTTATCTATCCTTTATTGCATAGCTTCTCTCTCCCTTCTCCATTGTCTTTCTTCTCTTTCCTTAGCCTGCTCTCTTGCTGCATCTTGTTCCCTTCTTTCCCTTCTTTCCCTTTCTAGGATTTCCTTCAATTCTTCTAGTTCTCTTGCCAATTGATTCTTAGGTGCCATAATTAACTTTAACAAACCTGAACTATATCTTTTACTAATTCTCTGATACCACTTGATGTAGAGGATGGAGGATTTAATTGCAATCTTGTAAACTAAAGTGGAATATGGACCCAAACCCCAACACTCCTATGGTGTTTCAAATGCTCAAAGTGCCTCAATAGGCTCAAAACTTGTCTTCACCTTAATCAGATGTTTCCTCCACCTCCACACACATTAAATAACTTCAACTAAAATGTCTCTAAGGTTTTCAAACCCTCAACTCATCAACTAATAAAAAAACCCAAATCTAGCCCTTCACTAGGCCTAGTTCCCTAGTAGTCTGCCTACACTGTTTTATGTTGTTTTTCTCCCAAATTCTCCAAAACACTAACCAATGTTATGATGGATTTTTTCACCTCACATATACCCCTATTAACTCCCAAAGTTATACCTATTCTTGTTTTGGACCAACTCCTTCAAAAACCTGTTGTCCCTAGTCACTGTGAGGGCTAATTAGGTCTATTTTGTGAAGGAAGTACCCTCCAAACTCATCCTTAGGTCTAACCCTCCCATAAAGTCTTCAATTATGATACCAAACCAAGGATTTTCAAGGTATTAAGGTTCAGTTACACTCCTAAATACCCAAACTCAAAAACCCTCCTTAAATCACCCTTAAACCTAGGGCTTGCTCAAAACCACTTCAAAACTCACTTCCAGAATCAAACAAAGGTTGATTCACCCAAAATTTAACATGTCTCCACTGATTCCATCATAAAACTATGACCTCCTTAAGGCCGATCTTCTGCTGCTACACCTATGGCATCAAAACCATGTGTTTTCAGTCATCTGTCTCGGTGTACACCTGCAAACTCAAACTTCTTGTCACCAAAATGTTAGGAACATATATTGTACATGTTAGAAATGAATCCACCCTATGAGAATCAGAATAGGCATTCAAAGGATGGATCCAAACATCTTAAAAAACTATCAAAACAAATGGACACTTCACAGTCTGTTCTGGGACAGTCAGCAGCAAAATGGAAATAATATTATTTCAGAACTTCACAATGTCTCCAGATTACAAGGATGAATCAAATAAAACCCTTAGAGCATGATGGACATGATAGTATTACTTCCAAAGCAAAGTAAAACAAACAATATTCAGAAAATGCAGGAAATAAATGTGTCTTATTGTTGTTCCAGAATTACAAACTGTCTAATAGACTTCTCCAGACTTCCTTACAGACTTCTTCACGTACAATAATGTTTTCACAAACTTTATAAACATCTAGAAAACCACCATAACTGATCCAAATCAGTTAGAAGGCACTAACAACGCCTAAAAGCATGATTTGCACATTTACATACTAACCGTTGTAATTCAAATATTTGAATTTACAACTTTATTTCTAAGGTTTCCAAACAACTAAACCTATCCCATTCAACATATTTTAACATAATAGGATCATTAAAGCATATTAGAACCCTATTCAACCTATCTAGACTCCTAGGCATCATTAACCCAATTACATTGAATTTTGGTCTTTAGGCCTTTATCAGGACCTTTAGGACTTTTACACATTACATATGATTTATTGCTTTCAAAAGCCATTATTGGCTTAAAACTCTCCAATCAACTTGATTTGCTTCATAAAACCTTCCTGGTATCTTCATTGTCTTCATGCTTTTGTAGGTTGGCCTGGGTGCTCCTGCACCAGGTAAGTTGATCATTAAACATCGTGCTAGGAAAAGGAGGACTATAATGTTGAGGAAAACTCTGCCTGAATGATCTCCTGACTATGGCTCCTATGGTAGTCTAGGATATAAAGCTCATAAACGAGTCTTCCAATACTAAGAATACACTACAGGGATACAAAATGTTGTCTTTTGCTAAAGTTTGGTTACAGATCCGAAAGAGAACACAAAATGCAAACTATATGCAATGAACTAGATTGTTTGTCGATGCTAGAACAAAGGTGTGATTAATTTTTTTTTTTTAAATTAGATAAGATTAATGCAATAATCTAAATAATTAAATGCACAACAAAGAAAGAAAATTGATTCATGTCAGGTTCACAAAAATTTAAGGGAGGAAATCTGCTAGCTCAAGGATGATGAATCCCAGAGCAAATCCATCCTTCGATACCTTATTCAAATTGGCACTAAGGTGAGCCAAGGGATAAAATGACAGGCTAAACTAATAATCCACAATCTGGGGCTTTGAGACGTCTCTGCTAAGCCTCTATCAAGAGGACAAGTGCATAGGCCCGAAAAACTAGCACAACGCTCTATCATCCTATATGGACAAGGTACAAAAGTTACACAGGAAGTTCCAGATGTGTTAATATTATAATATTAATACAAAAAAAAATGATGAAATAGAACTACTAATTTATAGAATACAAAATAACTAAATTGAAATAGAAGAAAAGAAGAAAAATAAAACTCACAATCGGTCCATGATTGGAGCCTCCCACAAAATGACTATTCTCCTATAGCTATTCACTTACACACACATGAGAGAAAAAATATTGGGGTTTGTGTTTTGGAGCCTGCCTAAGTCAGACCCTCATTTTGGTGTTTCTATCTCCACAGACAACCCAACTAAAACCAGGAGGAAATAAAATGCTAAATATAATGGGAAGACAATGCAAGATAAAAGAATAATAATGGTGAGATGAATAGAAAAAAGAATAAGGAAACTCCCCTTTCTGAGATGCTATGACAAAATTTTTAGGAATTCAGAGTTGCCTGCTCCTCTCCTTGCTATTAGAATTCGAAATGGTATTAAGAAAAACTTCTTGGTGGATTTTCCTAATAAAGGTTATTCTTCTAGGATCTCTCCATCCCCTTCACATTTTCAAGTGGCTTGAAACTACCGTCTTCAAAGGGATATTTCTCTCCCAATTTAAACTTTTAAATAGAGTAGGGATCAGGTGATTTTGACAACCCCTCTCTTTGGTTGGATCAAAATAAATATTGACAAGGCAACTAAGGTAAATCCTAGGCCCATTGGTTGTGGGGGAGTGGCTCATGATCACAATGGTAGGTTTGTCTCAATAGTGGCACTCCCTTTGGGAACCCAGACAAACCACTATGCTAAGGCTATGGCTTCCTACAATTGGTATAAAGTTTGGTATGATGAAAAACTATAGGAAAATATGGTTGGAAAGTGACTCCCTCAACATTGTTAATTTCCTTCTTAGTCTACAATCCCTAGCTAGACTATTAAATCTTTCATTGAATACACATTAGGGGTTTTAATATCCCTTGATAATTTGAAAATATCGCATGTCTTTCAGGAAGAAAATAAAGTGGCCAATGGCCTTGCTAATATTAGAGATAGGTAGGATAATATAAAGGGGTGGGGGCCTTATGATATTATCCTTGCAAAGATTAAAAACCTCATTTATGATGATAGAATATTGTGTTGATTTTGTGGTTGTCCAAATTTTTATTCTGGTATACTTTTCGCATATGTGGAAGAAAGGGATGAGATGTCCATCATCACATTATCGAGAAAGGTAGTTTTTGGGTTTTAGCCAAGTCCAAAATCTTTGCTTTTGTCCTATGCTATATTCTGGGGTCCAGTGGCCTTCTGTAGGATGCTCATAGATCAGATTGTAGACCCATGATGGGTGGGTATACAAATAGACTATAAACCACCTCCTATGAGAAATGGGGGAATGAGACGAAGGCGTGGGATGAAGTTTTGGGTGGAGGATTTACTCCCTACATCAAAAAAGTTCATGGCCATGATCCTAGGGCTACTCAACTTTTCATCAAGACCAGGAAGAAGGAACATTATAGGTTTTTGAAGGAAAATTTGTGGTTGATGAAACCTTCATTATGGAGGTTACTCAGATGCTCATGTAGAGGAAATTTTTTTACAAGGATAGAAAAGCCACAAAGGAAGCTCTTGAAAATTTCTTCTACAAGAATGAGAGTGTTAAAGTTTGTCGCACAAAAGATGGTGGATACAACTGAGAGGATCTCAAGCCTCTATGGGTGGTTGTTTCTAAAGTGATAATTAGGTACATAACCTTAGATGACCATTATAAAAGCATTTTTTGCTATCATTTTACCATTCTATATCATTTAAGGCATGAAAGGTGTATTTCCATTACTTTCTGTCAGCTATCCTCTTTATGAAATAGTGTTAGTACCCATTTGAAGAAGAGGAGCTCCCTTGTTCTTCATCAGGGGTTAATTCTTTTGATTATTAACCATGCTAAATCTCTTGAGATTAGGCCACACCCCTCAAGCTCTAAAAACAACAATATCTACAATGACTAGAATGTCCATCGACATCACACTGATGAATCCATGGAGTTTGAATCCTCTATGAAGAGGATTTCCACCTAGGTACCCGTAAAAAACCTAATCAAGCCTCTGCTAAGGAAAAGGGGTATAATATTGATTAAGAAATCTCAGACAAGGGGGGCTCAGATTATAACCCATTTGATGAGTTTGTCCCAAACTCCCTGTTGTAAATTGGAGGAATTGATTGTGTTGCATTGATGCAAATACCGGCTATTTTGGTTGTTTACTAGTTTCCAATAGGTTTTGGTAGAGTGGTTGGATTATGATATTGATCTAGTATACTCCAGTATGCTTCGGTTTGTGGAATTGGTTTGTATCTATCATTTATGCTATTCAGATGTGTATCACGATCATTTGGTTTGGGATTTGATGAATCATGAGCTATAATTTGTTCTAGTAAGCCTTTTGGTCACCAGTAAGAGTTCTATCAATAGAGATTTGTTGAAGACATTTTGATGCACATGATAAGTGGTGTTGGTGCGACTTCTAGATGGTTTTTGGGATGTTGGTGGTTATCTTGTTCGTGTTCCTATTGATCGGTGGTATTGGATTTGGGTCTGGACCTAATGCTATCTTATTCGGCTAGGTTATGGACTAGTTTATGTAACGTGTTAGTGGATGATCCCAATGTGTTTTGAGTTCAATCTATTGATTAGATTATGTTGTTTCAGTCTTAGGCCAACTTGGTTAATCATTGGATTGTGGGTTTATGTTATAAATTTATTGTATTATCTTTTAGGTGGCCAACCTAATTATTTAGGTCCTGAGTTGGTATAAATATGATGTAAGATATCTTTGTAGATCATGGGTTAAATGGTCATATTCATGGAATTAAGGTTATAAGATTATTTGTGTGTGAATTAGGTTGTAATCATATGCAGAGGTTTTGGTCGATCATAGGTGATCGAATTGGGTTGGTGAAAGAGGTTTAAGACCTTTGGTACTTAGCTTAACTAGAACTGTATTCAAGCATAGGAGATTCTATTCTTGTAGTTTACTCTTCTTTCTGGATTGTAGTTTGGATTCATTTGGTAGTCAGTGAGGCTCCTTTTGTGATGAGGAGTACGTTCTAGGCTATTGGCCTTCCTACATGTGCATACCCCTCTTTATGTAATCACATACTTACTATAGAAGTATTATCTGATTGTGGGTAGGCTTCCTAATGTGGTTTTTCCCTTTACCGGGTTTTCCACATACAAATCTTGGTGTTATATTTTGTGGATGGTTGGTAAATGTTTAGTGGTTTATATTTGTTCTTAACTGTTATATCTACTATTTTGGTATTTGGTTTATGGATTCCAGTAATAACGTTTTAATGCTTAAAGTTCTATAATATGTTAACAATTGATTCACCCCCCTCTTAGTTGTTCACTGGTTATCTGAGTTGTAGTAACAATTTGTATTAGAGCCTAGTCCTCTCTGAAGAAGCTTAACCACTTGAGGAAGATCCTATGGCATATAATAGTTCAAGTTAATCAAGTTCATCTACAGTTGTTTTCCAAAGAGAAATTCCCAGGCTTGATGGAACAAATTATAGAGTATGGAAGATTCAGATGGAGACTCATCTGAGATGTCTTGGTAAGGAGATTTGGGAGATTAGTGAGAAAGGATACATACCTCAAAATCCGGCAAGCTTGGATAAGGACATTGAAAATGATTGTAGAGATAGAGAAGCCCTTCTGTGTGCACTTTTTGATCAGCAAATTATTTGACTAACCGACAAATCAACTACAAAGGCTATATCGGATAAATTGGAGACTCTGAATGAAGGCGAGTCTACTGTTAAAATTGCTAAACTTGATGGTTACCAGGTGAGATATGAGAACCTAAAGATGGAGGAAGATGAAAGGATTACAACTTTTATGGAGAGAGTAAATGAAATTATTTTGGGAATTCAGTGTTGTGGTGGATCTTTGAGTGAAGATGAAATAGTTTCTAAAGTATTGAGATATTTTCCACTGGCTTATAAGATGAAGGCTACTACAATTAATGAGTTAAGAACAATGGAAAATACCTATGTTATTAGAGATACCTTGGTTGGGAAGTTATCTTCTTTTGAGCTTGAGGAATTTGGTTCTTCTGGAGTTACAAAATTTGAACCTTCTTTTCATGCATCTACATCATCTACCAGTAAGAGTGATTGGAAATATTTATATGCTAAGGAACTGGAGGAAATGAAGAAAGAAGATGAATAGTTCAAGAAACTTGAAGCCCTATTTTCTAGAATAGTACAGGTCTGACATGAAGTAAGTATGAAGGAAAAACAACTTTTAAATGTTTCACATGTAATAACATAGGTCATTTTGCATCTAGATGTCCTGAAAAGAATTCAAGATTTGAGGAAAGAGATAGAAGATCTTTTAGGCCTAACCATGATTATTAAAACAAACATAAGTATAAAATGAACAAAGACAAATCATGCTACTATGCGCATGAGGAAGGTGTGACTGATTCTGATGATGAATCGACACAAGAATCAACTAGTGGATCTAGCAATGGAAATGAATGGGCATTCTTGGCTATCAAGGAAGATGATCCAGTACCTAAAAAAAGGCCCTTGTTGCTAAATTTGGGGACAAGGATGAATGGGTGATAGACAGTGGATGTTCACATCATATGACAGGAGATAAAAAGAAGTTTCTATCTTTGCAAAAATTTGATGGTGGTCGGGTTAGATTTGGAGATGACAAAGCATGCATTATCAAGGGAAAAGGAACTATATCATTGGATGGTAAGAATCATACTGATAATTTTTATTATGTTAAAGGTTTAAGGAATAATATTTTGAGTGTAGGACAATTGGTGGATAAGGGATTTTAGTTACAGTTCAAGGATGGAAAATACTAGATTATCAATAGATCTAGATTAGAGATTGCAACCGATACTTAGACTAAAGGTAACATATTTTATTTGAACTTCGGTGAGAAGATATGTTTGATTCCACAAATTGATTAGAGTTCGCTACTATGTGCATGAGGAAGGTGTGACTGATTCTGATGATGAATCGACACAAGACTCAACTAGTAGATCTGGCAATGGAAATGAATGGGCATTCTTGGCTATCAAGGAAGATGATCCAGTACCTGAACAAAAGGCCCTTGTTGATAAAGTTGAAGACAAGGATGAATGGGTGATAGACAGTGGATGTTCACATCATATGACAGGAGATAAAAGGAAGTTTCTATCTTTGCAAAAATTTGATGGCGGTCGGGTTAGATTTTGAGATGACAAAGCATGCTTTATCAAGGGAAAAGGAACTATATCATTGGATGGTAAGCATCATATTGATAATGTTTATTATGTTAAAGGTTTAAGGCATAATATTTTGAGTGTAGGACAGTTGGTGGATAAGGGATTTTAGTTACAGTTGAAGGATGGAAAATGCTAGATTATCAATAGATCTAGATTGGAGATTGCAACTGGTACTTAGACTAAAGGTAACATATTTTACTTGAACTTCGGTGAGAAGATATGTTTTATTGCACAAATTGATCAGAGTTGGCTATGGCATAAGATGTTGTGTCATGTGAATTTTGATTGAATTGTAAAGATCAATTTTAATAAGGTAGTTAGAGATATACCTAAGATTGTGAAGCCCTATAATCCAGTATGTAAGGAATGTCAAATGAGAAAGCAAGTCAGAACTTGTTTTAAGAGTATACAAGACAAATCTAATGATGTTCTTGATCTTATTCATATTGATTTGTGTGGTCCTTCTAGAATCAAGAGTTTTCAAGGTGATAGATATTTTATGCTAATCATTGATGACTATTCTAGAATGATGTGGGTTACTTTTCTAAGGTTGAAATTTCAAGCATTTGAAATAAAATATTTAAAGATAAAGTTGAGATAGAGATGAGATTGAATGTTAAATTCTTAAGGTTTGATTAGGGTGGATAATTCACATTCAGTGAATTTAACAATTATTGTGAAAAGAATGGGATAAGGAGACAATTATCTGCACCGCAAACACCTCAGTAGAATGGAGTTGTGGAAAGGAAGAACAAAACTATCTTGGATGTGGCTAGAACTATGATGATGGAAGCTAATCTATCTCATATCTACTGGAGAGATGCTCTGAGCATGACAGTATACACATTCAACAAAGTTCATATCAAAGGAGACACCAATAAGACACCTTATGAGTTATGGTTTGGTCATACACCTAGAGTTAAGTATTTCAGAATCTTTGGTAGTAAATTCTCTAACAAAAGAGATGATTCCATTGGAAAGTTTGATGCTAGATGTGATGAAGGGATATTTCTTGGTTATTCTAATGAAAGAAAAGTATATAGATGTTATCATAAAAGATTGGAGAGAATTGTGGAGAGCACTAATGTCAAGGTGGATAAGATAAATAGAAGTCAAATTAGAACTTATGAGAGAGAACCAAGAGTGGAAATGATCATAACTGAACTGGTAGCACCTACACTGGAAGAGAATGTTGAACCAGTTACTCTAGCAGTATTAGAAAATTTAATAGTAACTAAAGATCAGAGTAGAGGAACAAAAATTAGAAGTCTCCTAAGTATGTTAGGTTAAATCATTTAGAAGATTAGATCATTAGAGAAAAGAATAAAGGAGTGATGACAAAAAGAAGGTTGGCATCTGATGAGGTATATTTAATTTCTCAAATTGAACTGATATCAGTAATTGAAAGATGTAAAGATAAATGTCAGATAAAACCTATGGAAGAGGAATTAGATCTGATAGAAAAGAAAAATACTTGGACTTTAGTTCCCTGACCTAAAAATAAGAATGTTATTGGGACTAAATGGATTTTTAGGAATAAATTGAATGACGATAGACAAGTTATGAGGAATAAGGCTAGATTGGTTTGTAAAGGATATTCTCCAGAGGGAAGGAATTGATTATGATGAGACTTTTTCTCTGGTAGCTAGGATTGAAGCTGTGAGATTATTTCTTGCTTATGTTGCCCATAAGAACTACGAGATTTATCAGATGGATGTTAAGTGTGCATTTCTGAATGGATATCTTAAAGAGGAAGGTTACATTGAGAAGCCTGATGGATTTTCACTTTCAGATGATGAAAACTTGGTTTGCAAGTTAAGGAAAGCTTTAAGATTGAAACAAGCCCCTAGAGCTTGGTATCAAAGATTGGATAAATATCTTTTGAACCTTGGTTTCACTAAAGTTAATGTTGATAGTAATTTATATTATAAGATCACTGATGATGACATATTGATTGTTGGAGTCTTTGTTGATGATATCATTTTTGGAGATAAGGATAAGTTATGTATGGAATTCTCCGATAATATGAAGAATGAATTTGAGATGTCTCTAATTGGGGAGATGAAATTTCTCTTAGGTTTGCAGATTACTCAGACTGATAAAGGTATTTTTATCTATCAAACAAAGTATGCTCGGGAGTTTTTGAAGAAATTCGGTATGGAAAATTCTAAACCGGTTGGTACACTTATGGTTACAAGTAAGAAATTGACTAAGATAGATGCATCAACACCGGTAAATCCTACAAGGTACAAGTCTAGGATTGGAGGTTTGTTATATCTAACTCAGACTAGACTAGATATAATAAATGTTGTTTGTATTGTATAAAGATATTAGAGTGATCCTGGAGAGAATCATGAGAGTGCGATGAAAAGGATTTTCAAGTATTTGCAAGGAACAACTGAATGTGGTTTGTGGTATCCTAAAAATGATGATTTTACACTATATGCATATATAGATGCAGATTGGGCTCGAGATGTTCAGGACTAGAAGAGCACATGTGGTGGAGCTTTCTTTCTTCAAAAGAAACTTGTTTCATAGATCATCAAGAAGCAGTCATGTACCTCTTTATCTACTACTGAAGTTGAGTATGTTGTTGTTGCTACTAACTGTACACAAGTTCTATGGATGAAGAAAATGTTGAAGGATATAAGGGTGGACTATATTGAATCAGTATTTCTTCACTGTGATAACTCTGCTGCTATTGACGTAGCAAAGAATCCAATATTTCATTCTAAGACAAAGCACATATCTATCAAGTACAAATTTTTGAAGGACAAGGTGGAAGGAAATAAAGTCGGACTGGTTTATGTGAACACTAAAGAGAAGATTGCATATATCTTCACTAAACCTTTTCTTAAGGAATCATTTGAGTACTTTAGAGACAGATTGGGGGTTTTTGCCCCTCCAGTAGAGATCTGAGTGATACTGATTGGAATCAGTGTAGTATGCATTTACAGAGCTACTATTCATTCTGGATTGATGTGTTGGTCCTACTACTCAGGGGGGGTAGTTAGTTGTGTGGTTCAGTGGATTTATGATTTTTCTTTCATATTCATGTCATATTTTTGTCATTGATGTCAAAGAGGGATAGATATATGTGAAAAATAGAGCTTAACATGGATATCATTCATAGGGGGAGTTTAATAACTTCATTGTAATATCATTTTATGGGAGATTGTTGGTTGTCTTTCTTTGCGGGAGACTTGTTTGGAATTTCTTGGCACTTGGATGTTTTTCACATCTAGTGTTTCCATCAATGCCAAAGGGGGAGATTGTTGGAAATTGGAGTAATTGATTATGTGTTGCATTGATGTTTTGTCATTGATGGCAACACCGCCTATTTTGATTTTTTATTGATTTCCGGTAGAGCAGTTGGATTATAGTCCGGTAGAGCTTTGTTGAAGATCTTTTGATGCACATGATAAGTAGTGTTGGCATGGCTTCTAGATGGATTTTGGGATGCTGGTGGTTATCTTGTTCATGTTCTCATTGCTCGGTGGTGTTGGATTTGGGTTCATACCTAATGCTATCTTATTCAGCTAGGTTATGGACCAGTTTATGTAACATGTTGGTGGATGATCTTGATGCATTTCTAGTTGGATCTATTGATTGGATTATGTTGTTTCAGTCTTAGGCCAACTTGGTTGATCATCAGATTATGGGTTTATGTTGTGAATTTATTGTATTATCTTGTAGGTGGCTGACCTAATTGTTTAGGTCCCAGGTTGGTATAAATATGATGTAAGATCTCTTTGTAGATCATGGGTTGTATGGGCATATTCATGGGATTAAGGTTATAAGATTATCTGTGTGTGAATAAGGTTGTAATAATATGCAAAGGTTTTGGTCGATCATAGGTGATTGAATTGGGTTGGTGAAAGAGGTTTAAGATCTCCAGTACTAAGCTTAACCATAACTGTATTCAGGTATAGGAGATGTTATTCTTACAGATCACTCTTCTTTCCAGATTGTAGTTTGGATTTATTTTGTAGTCAGCGAGGCTCCTTTTGGGATGAGCAGTGTGCTCTAGGTTGTTGGCCTTCTTGCATGTCCAGGCCCCTCTTTATGTAATCACATACTTACTACAAAAGTATTATCTGACTGTGGGTAGGCTTCCCATCGTGGTTTCTCTCGTTACCAAGTTTTCCATATACAAATCTTGGTGTTATCTTTTGTGGATGGTTGGTAAATTTTCTATGGTTTATATTTGTGCTTAACTATTATATCTTCTCTTCTAGTATTTGTTTTATGTATTTTGGTAATAAGGTTTTAATACTTAAAGTTCTATAATTTGTTAACAACTGATTCACCCCCTCCCTCTCAGTTGTTCATTTGTTATTTGAGTTTTCTAATACTCCCTAAGCTCTAACTCAGTTAAGAAAGGATTAGAAGCTATTCCCCCATGTCATGTTAGTCAAAACAAGAAATTTAAGATGAGATGTGTATCAAGTGGATAAAGAATGTCTTTCTCCCCTCTACCAGTGCCTACTTAGGAAAATAAAGTTGCTAGGAAGAAGAAATTGAAGGGAAATGTGGATAATCGTATTCCACTGGGGATTTTTTATTAACAAGACGTGGACTTCTATATAAAAATCCAAATTGACGTTAAAAAGGGTACCCTTGTAGGTAAGGATACAAGGTCCTTGACGATGGATGCTGGAGATGGAAAAAAATAAGTAAAGGATGCTATGGATGGATAGAACAAGTTCTTCAAATGAGTGGTAGCAAAAATTTCAGGGTTGAAATGAAAAGTTAATAACCTAACTTTTGAATGGAACACTTTGAACACCCCCTCCTTGGATAATGCAAACAACCTTCTGGACCTCAGTAAGAAGATGGTGATAGATGTGAAAGCTATGAAAATTGGCCATTAAGAAAAATCATGAATTTGGAGTTGGCAATGGATAACATTAATGAGAAGCTAAGCGAAGTTATTGTTGTTAGTAGGACAACCATGACAAATAGCATGGAGGATCTTCAACAACTTAATGAAAAAGATCAATCCCTCAACATCTCCTCCTTACCCACTCATGCTTCCCCCTCCATTTTGGTATGTGGTAAGTGTTGGAAATATGGATGAATTAATTATGTGGTGCATTGATGTTTTGTCATTTATGTCAACACTAGCTGTTATGGTTGGTTATAGACAGACAGGTTTTGGTTACCGGTAGAAGATTTAGTGTTACCGACATAAGGGACTATCTATTGGACACTCTCGGCATGTTTGGATTTATGTGTTACATGTTTTTGGAGCATGTTTTAGTCAGTTGGTATTGAATTGGTAATCTCTATCATACATTCTTGTAAACCCTTACCGGCATGGGTTTAAGGTTTAATTGATAGAGCTTTCACTGAGAAACCTTGATAGAATGCATAAGTGTTGTTGGTGCGGATTCTAGATAGAATTCAAGATGCAAAAGGTTATCCCTGATCATGCCTCAACTATTTGAAGATATTGCTTTGGTGTGAGGGGCCTAGATTAGGTCTGGTGCCTATCTAAATTATGAACCGGTATCATGTTAAAGTGTTCTCTACACGTTACCAGGATGATTTATGTATTGGTTATTGCTGTTTTGGTCTTAAGATGACATGGCATATCATTGTAATATGGATGTATGTAATGATCTTATTGTAATATCTTGTAGGTGGCCGACCTAATTGGTTTAGGCCTTAGGGTTTGTATAAATTAATGTAAGATCTCATTGTACATAAGTATGGTATGGGAATGGAAATATAATATTCATGGTCATGGAATGCAATATCATATGCGAAGGAGATTTGGTCGATCATAGGTGATCGAATTGGGTTTAAGGAAGAGGTCAAAGGCCTTCGGTATTGAGCTCAACTAGGACTGTAATCAGGCATGGTAGATGCTATCTTTGGTAGTTCATTATTTTGGATTGTTGTTCATTTATCTTGAGGTGGTTATAACCTCTTTGCAGTTAGTGAGACTCTTTTTTAATGAGCAATACACTCTAGGCAGTGTCCCTTCCTGCATATGCAGCCCCCTTATTGTATCACATACTTTTTGCAGAAGTATCATCTGACTGTGGGTAAGCTTCTCACCATGGTTTTTCCCTTTTTCGGGTTTTTCACATACAAATCATGGTGTTATGTGGTATGGTTGCATTGTGTTAATTCTTTGTTTCATTCTTAACTTTTATTGCTTATTGATATTTGTTTCTGCTTTTCCAATATTCAATATTTATGTGCTCTAGTTAAAGGTTATTTAGTGGTTTGATTGACATAATCTATTAACAACTGATTCACCCCCCCTATTAGTTGTTCATTAGTTATCCTAAGAATTGGTATCAGATCTTTGGTCCTCTTTTGTAGAATCTTAACTACTTGAGGTAGATCCTATGGCAACTAATCCACCGACAACTATTTTCAGAAGAGAAATCCCTAAGCTTGATTGAACAAATTATGGGATATGGAAAATCCAAATGAAGACTCATATTAGATGTCTTGGCAAGGATATTTGCGAGATCACTGAGAAAGGATATAAACCTTATGATCCAACATTTGGAAATCCCACTCCTGTAGACTTGAACAAGAATATTGAAAATGATTGCAGAGCTAGAGAAGCTCTCTTGTGTGAACTTACTGGTCAGCAAATCATGGGATTGACTGATAAATCATTGGGAAAGGTTTTGTGAGATAAATTTCAAACTCTGAATGAAGGTGATCCTACTATCAAAACTGCTAAACTTGATGGTTACCGGGTAAGGTATGAAAACTTGAAGATGGAAGATAATGAAAGAATTGTTGTATTAATGGAAAGAGTAAATAAGATTTTTATGGGAATTCAATATTGTGGAGGATCTCTGAGTGAAGATGAAATAGTTTCCAACATCTTGAGAGCCCTTCCACTGCCTTACAAGATGAAGACAACTGCAATTAATGAATTGAGAACAATGGTAAACACTTCAGTTAACAGAGACAATCTGATTGGGAAATAATTTGCTTTTGAGCTTGAAGAATTAGGATCTTCTGGAGCTGTCAAATCTAAACCTGATTTTCATGCATCATCATCTACTGGAAAAAGTGATTGGAAAACCTTATATGCAAAATAATTGGAAGATTTGAGGAAAGAGGATGAATAATTTGAACAAATTGAAGCCTCATTTGCTAGAAGAGTACCTAAAGGACCGACAAGAAGTAAGTATGAAGGAAAAGCACCTTTTAAATGTTTTGCATGTAATAAGATTGGTCATTTTGCATCTAGATGTCCTGAAAGGAATGCAAGATTTGAAGAGAGAGTTAAGAAATCATTTAAGACAAACCAAAATAGATATAGATTCAAGAAAAGTAAACAATGCTACATAGTGGATGAGGAAGGAGTAAGTGATAACTCTGAGGATGAACTGGCAGCAGACTTTGCTAGTGGATCTGGTAATGGAAAGGAATGGGTATTCTATGCTTTAAAGGAAGATGAATCGGAACTGGCTATCATGAATGAAGAAAAGGCCTTGGTTGAAAAAGTTGAAGACGCGGATGAATGGCTGATTGATAGTGGATGCTCACATCATATGACTTGAGATAAAAGAAAAAATTTGTCCCTGCAAGAATACAATGGTGGTCAAGTCATATTTGGAGATAACAAAGCATGTATGATCAAAGGTAGAGATATTATTTCTCTAGATGGCAAGCATAATATTGATAATGTCTATATGTAGAAGGTTTAAATCACAATCTTTTAAGTGTTGGTCAATTAGTGGAAAAGGGTTTCCAACTTCAATTTAAAGATAGAAAATGCAAAATCATTAACAAAACTAGTTTGGAGATTGCAACTAGTACTCAGACTGGAGGTAATATCTTTCACTTGAATACTGGTAATTAGACATGTTTGATTTCTCATATTGATGAGAGTTGGTTATGACATAAGAGGTTGTGTCATGTTAATTTTGATTGTATTGTTAGGATCAGTTCAACTAAGGCAATTAGAGATATACCTAAGATTATGAAGCCTCATAATCTAGTATGTAAGGAATGTCAATTGGAAAATCAAGTTATAACTCCTTTTAAGTGCATACATGATAAATCTAATGATGTACATGATTTGATTCACACTGACTTATGTGGTCCAGCACGGACTAGAAGCTTTCAAGGTGATAGGTATTTCATGCTGAAAATTGATGATTATTCTAGGATGATGTGGGTGACTTTCCTTAGGGAGAAGTCTGAAGCCTTTGAGAAATTCAAGATCTTTAAAGATAAGGTAGAAATAGAAACTGGATTGAAAATCAAATGTCTGAGATCAGATCAAGGTGGTGAGTTCACTTCTCATGAATTTAACAGTTATTGTGAGACAAATGGAATTAGGAGACATTTATATGCACCTAGGAATCCTCAGTAGAATAGAGTAGCTGAAACAAAGAATAGAACCATTTTAGATGTAGCAAGAACTATGATGATGGAAGCCAAATTGCCTCACATCTACTGGAGAGAAGAAGTGAGTACAATAGTCTACACATTCAACAAAGTTTACATCAAAGGTGAAACCAATAAGACCCCTTATGAATTATGATTTGGACATACACCTACTGTTAAATATTTCAAAATTTTTTGAAGTAAATGTTATATCAAAAGGGATTATTCAATTGGGAAGTTTGATCCTAGATGTGATGAAGGGATATTTCTTGGTTATTAAATTCAAAGCAAAGAATATAGATGTTATAACAAAAGATTGCAGAAAATTATGGAGAGCACAAATGTGAAAGTGGATGAGAAATATAGAAATCAATCTATATCATATGATAGGGAACCGACAGTGGAAATGATCATAACTGAACTGACAATGCCTCAACCGATATAGGAAACTAAGAAAAATACACCAATACAATCTAAAAATTCAACTATACTAATGATGAGAGCAATGAACCTGAAGTTTAGAAGACACCAAGGTATGTAAGGTTAAATCATTCTGAAGATCAAATCATTGGAGATAGGAACAAGGGAGTTATGACAAGAAGAAGACTGGCAAATGAAGAAGTATGTCTTATTTCTAAAATTGAACTGAGATCTACTATTGAATCTTGTAAAGATAAACATTGGTTAAAGGATATGGAAGATGAATTATATCAGATAGAAAAGAATGAGACTTGAACTTTAGTTCCCTGGCAAAAAAATAAGAGTGTTATTGGAACTAAATGGTTCTTAGGAATAAATTGATGAGTATGGTCAAGTTGTAAGAAACAAGGCTAGACTGGTTTGTAAAGGATATTCTCAAATGGAAAGAATTTATTATGGTGAGACATTTGCACCTATAGCTAGAATTGAAGTTGTTAGACTATTTCTTGCCTATGTAGCTTATAAGAATTATAAGGTTTATCACATGGATGTTAAATGTGCATTTTTAAATGGTTAACTTGAGGAAGAAGTATACATTGAGCAGCCTAATGGATTTTCACTGACAGATGATAAAGATATGGTTTGCAGATTAAAGAAAGATTTATATAGATTGAAACAAGCTCCTAGAGCTTGCTATGCAAGGTTGGATAAATATCTTTTGAAGCTTGGTTTTACTAAAGGCAGTGCTGATAGTAATTTATATTATAAGATCACTGATGATGATATTCTGAGTATTGAAGTATTTGTTGATGATATCATTTTTGGAGGAGAAGATAAATTGTGCATGGAATTCTCTAATAATATGAAGAATGAATTTGAAATTTTCATGATTGGTGAAATGAGATTTTTCTTAGGATTGCAAATGACTCAAACTAACAAAGGCATTTTTATCTGTCAAACTAAATATTTGAGGGAATTACTAAAGAAGTTTTGTATGGATAATTCCAAACCAGTAAGCACTCCTATGGTGACTAGTGAGAAATAATCTATCAAAGATACATCTACACTGGTAAATCCGATAAGGTATAAGTCTATGATTGGTGGCTTGTTATATTTAACTCATACTAGACTAGATATTATGAATGCAGTAAGTATTATTTCAAGATATCAAAGTAATCCTAAAGAAAATCATGAATGTACAGTAAAGAGGATATTCCGGTATTTGCATAGAACAACAGAATATGGCTTATGGTATTCTAGAGATGATGAATTCACATTATGTGCATATACAAAATCAAATTCCAGGTAGGAGATACTAATGACATGAAGAGAACTTCTAGTGGAGCTTTCTTTCTTGGAAAGAAATTGGTTTCATGGATCAGCAAAAAATAGTCATGCATTTCTTTATCTACTGCAGAAGCTGAATATGTTATAGTAGCAACTAATTGCACTCAAGTCTTGTGGATGAAGCAAATGTTGAAGCATATCAAGGTAAATTGTAGTGAACTGGTAGTTATCTATTGTGATAACTCTACAACTATTGACATGTCTAAGAATCCGGTATTTCACTCTAAGACTAAACACATATCAATAAAATATAACTTTGTAAAGGATACACTAGAAGAAAAGGAATTCAAATTGGTTTATGTGAACACTAAAGAGAATATTTCAGATATATTCACTAAACCATTGTCTAAGGAATCATTTAAGTATTTGAGAGTTAGGTTAGGGGCTTCTGTCCCTATGACAAAGACTTGATTGATGTGGTTTGGAATCAGTCCAACATGCATTATTAGAGATATTATTCATTCTGGCACTGATGTATGGTGCTACTAGTTATGGGGAGTAGTCAGCTTTGAGATTCATAGGCTTGCATTCTTGCTTTGATATTTTTGTTAGATTTATGGCATTAATGTTAAAGGGGGAGAGATAGTGAAGTGAAAAATAAATTCAAAACTTTACAAAGATATTATTCTTAGGGGGAGAGTTATTGATATTCGGGAGATTGTTGGTTGTCTTCCACAGGGGGAGACTTGTTTGGCATTTCTTGGTACTTAGATGTTCTTCACATCTAGTATTGCCATCAATGCCAAAGGGGGAGATTGTTGGAAATATGGATGAATTGATTATATGTTGCATTGATGTTTTGTCATTGATGTCAACACTAGCTGTTATGGTTGGTTACCGGTAGAAGATCTAGTGTTACCAACAGAAGGGACTATCTGTTGGACACTTTCAACATGTTTGGATCAATGGAGTATGCTTGGTTTTATGTGTTACATGCTTCTGGAGCATGTTTTCATCATTTGATATTGACTTGGTAATCAGATACTATCATACACTCTTGTAAACCCTTACTGACATGGGTTTAAGGTTTAATCGATAGAGTTTTCAATGAGAAACCTTGATAGAATACCTAAGTGATGTTGGTGCAGCTTCTAGATAGAATTCAAGATGTAGAAGATGATTCCTGATCATTCCTCAACTGTTTGGAGACATTTCTCTAGCGTGGTGGACCTAGATTAGGTCTGGTGACTATCTAGGTTATGGACCGGTATCATGTTAATGTGTTCTCTACACGTTACCAGGATGATTTATGGATTGGTTATTGTTGTTTTGGTCTTAAGCCGACATGTCATATCATTGTAATATGGATGTATGTAATGATCTTATTGTAATATCTTTTAGGTGGCCGACCTAATTGGTTTAGGCCTTAGGGTTTGTATAAATTGATGTAAGATCTCATTGTAGATAAGAATGGCGTGGGAATGGAAATTTAATGTTCATGGTCATGGAATGCAATATCCTATGTGAAAGAGATTTGGTCAATCATAGGTGATCGAATTGAGTTTAAGGAAGAGGTCAAAGCCCTTCGGTAGTGAGCTTAATCGAGACTGTAATCAGGCATGGTAGATGCTATCTCTGGTAGTTCATTATTCTAGATTGTTGTCTATTTTATCTTGAGGTGGCTATAACCTCTCTGTAGTTAGTGAGAATTTTCTGTAATGAGCAGTATGCTCTAGGCAATGTGCCATCCTGCATGTGCAGGCCCCTTATTGAATCACATACTTTCTGCAAAAGTATCATCTAATTGTGGGTAGGCTTCCCACCGTTGTTTTTCCCTTTCCAGGTTTTCCACGTACAAATCATGGTGTTATGTGGTATGGTTTAATTGTTTTAATTATATTTTTCATTCTTAAGTTTTATTGCTTACCAGTATTTGTTTCTACTATTCCAGTATTCAACATTTATGTGCTCCGGTTAAAGGTTATTAAGTGGTTTGATTGACATAATCTGTTAACAACTGATTCACCCCCTCCCCCCCCCGTCTAAGTTGTTCATCGGTTATCCTAATAGTAAGGGAAAGGAGAAGGCTATTCTAGAGAGTGAAAATCAAGCCAATCGAGGACCATGTTCGCATTGTGTTGTCATTGATGTCAACTAATATAGGATGGAAACCAGTATGGAAGATGTATGGGCAGTATTGTCATTGATGTCAACTAGCATAGTAAGTCATCGGTAAGGAAGAGAATGTCATCCAGCATAATGATCATTGGAGTCACCGGTACATAAAATAGTGTTGACTTGTGTTGGAGACATAAGGAATAAACACCGGCATTGGATGACAACCGGTAAGTGATATGTTGGTAGTGCACTGTTGCCAACCAACAAGTGCGCTAATGTAGAAGTGCCAACCGACATGATGTTGGATGTTTGGATGTGAAACAACAAGACTCTGACCAGATAAAGATGCAACCACCATATGATGAGAAGACTCACAAAGAGTATTCCCAACTGGATCATATGTGACTATTTGAAGATATGTCTGCTCAAATAGGGAAGCCATATTGGTGCATTGCAAAATGCAGATGACAAGGATTCAATCCCATTGGTAAGTGGAGCTTATATCCCATTATGCATGAAATGCATTATAATCCTCAAAGATAGGACAAAAGAGTAGAATGCAGGTGATTGAAGGCTCACACCGGATGAACTGATGAAACACTAAGTTCCCTAAGATGCATGAAATCAGAGTTATGCACTAGATCAACTAGGTATGCATGTTGAGCTACCAGGACAAAGAAGGAAGAGTAAAGAAGTGATGAGTTTGTCCCTCTGATAAAATGGCTAAGCTGATGTCTCGGCTGATGACGTTGAAGGCAATGGTGACCAACTGCAGATAGAGGATGTTTCTAGAATGAAGATGAAGTTTGGTGCCACCAGTGCGCATGGTATCTTACTAGTATACATGCAGAATATATTACCGGTATAGATGTCCACCGGTAAAGTTGGCAAAGTAACAAGTGAAGAGCTCTTGTCTGATGAAGTTAAGTATGCATTGGTTTGGAAAGTGTGAGGATTGGTAAAGGTGATCCATTGGAAGAGAAGCAAAGTACAAGTTTGAAGGCAAACTAGTTAGGGGTTAACCGATAGGGTTTGTGAACCAGTAGATGAACTTGGTCATATGGTTGGTTGGTGATCTTATTTGAACCAAATCAGTAGACTCAGTAGAGGTGGATGCTGATAGAGATCCTACGTGGAGTCCAAGTGTCAAACAAATGGACCGTGCATTGTCGGTGAGGTTGGTGATCTTGTCTGGACCGACACAGAAGACTTAATAGAGGTGGATGGAGACAAAGTTGGCATGCAGGAGATATATGTCATGTATATTATGGTCGATGAAGTGTTGTCAGTGAGGTAGGTAGTGAGTAGTCAACATCAATGTTGATAGTATGAATCATGGGTCGAGAGCAGAAGGGTATGGCTCAAGACTGATCAGAGAACAAAGATCTAATTTGGTGGCTTCATGATCAAGGGAGAGTGTCCAGGTGTTGGTGAGGGTAGGTGAAGCTATCTATGTGATTGCTTCATAGGTGATTGAGATGTGCAAACTAAAAAAGGTGTCATGTTTGCCAAATATGATAAATGTTTTTTGGACGCAGTAGGATTGGGGGAGTTTGTTTGATCCATTATAGGCAATTGATCTCTGGAAGGAGATTTGGTTGGATTTGGTCTGCCTCGAGGTCAATGAAGGAACCCTAGCGTGCTATAAGTTTGAATGTCAGTCATGGCACAAAAAATTAAGTATAAATATGTTGACTCATGACAGAAGATGATTGATGATGTTTCTATAAGATTAGGTGTCAGATATTAAAGAGTGGAGTATGATAGAGCATCAAAGAGCCAACCAATCAAAGACTTCATCAAAGATCATACAGACTATGTGTTGGAGGTGCAACCGGTGAGAGGGTTTAGTAGAGGCTTAACTGGCAAGGTCAAAGTAACTGGTATACTGCAATGGGGCAAACTAATAGTGCTAGTACCTATAGAAAGGGAGAGAAGGAGTTACAGTGAAGTGTAAGCTCTTGAGGAGATCTGGCTAGCCAGAGTATAGTGCAGAGTTAAACCAGCAAGCTGAGAACTAGTAGTGATCAGAGAGTAGAGTACCAACACATAAGAAGTAGGGGTTGAACCGGTAATGTAGCAGTAGAGAGAAGGTGAGCAGAGAACCGGTAGAGAATTGGATAGAGGTGAACTAGTGGAGAGACATATATGAGAGTTATAAACTTCTTTTGTAACCAGGTTATTACTTTTGTATTTGAAATATGATTTTATAATCCCTGAGTTGGAGCTTGGTATAGGGTTGGTGCCCTAAAATTAGGGGTTGGTGCTCCTTTGGTTGGTTCCCTAAAGAAGGAGTGGTGCTCCTTGGGTTGGTGCCCTAAATGTTGTAACCGAATGTTTCATTGCAAGGCTGGATTGGAGCAGTAGACTCCAACAACATTTCTTATTGAGGATTTTCCTATGTTGGGTTTTCCTCATACATCGAGTGTTATGTGATGTCCCTTTTGTGTGTGGTTACATTTGTGTCATCCTCCTATCTAACTGGTATGCTTTCTTTATATTAGATCTGCTAACCGCTATATACACATAAGATAGAAAAGGGAAACGTTTGGATACCACTGATTCATCCCCCTCTCAGTGGCATCTTGTGTTTAATAATTGGTATCAAATCCTAGGTTCTCATTTGATAAGATTTCTCCAGCTTGGGTAGATTCTAGTATTTTAACACAATGTTTTGTTTAGTGTCACCCACTACTCCGATGTTTGATGGTTCAATTTTTTCTATTTAGATTTGTAGGATGGAAGTCTACCTATCACCCCTTTGGGTTTGAAGTATGGATGTCGATAGTAAATGGCTTCCCTAATAAAGTCAGTCCTCCCACCGATTTAGATGAAGAAAGAAGACATCAGTGTAATGATGTAGCAATGAAGGCTATACTCTATGGGTTATCTGGAGATGTTTCCTCATAGGTGGATAGATGCAGATCAACACAAAGTTTATGAGGCAGATTGAAGAAGCTCTACGGAAATGAGCCTACCACTGCAAAACCAGTTTGTGATAGCAAGAAGATAAATATGGCACATGGGTTTGCAGATGAAGATAGATCAGTTAGCAGCAACATCAACAATGATGAAGAGGAGACTCACCTCTTCATGGCTCAAGAGATAGAAAGTGAGAGAGACACAAATGGATTTGATCATGCAAATCAATCCTACTGGCAAGATGTGTCAGGGAGTGACAGTGAAGATGAAGAAGGAGATGATGTCGAGGTATATCTAGAAGGATAACTTGTAAGTGCACTCGAGGAGCTTAGTAGAGTGAAAAATGAATACACATTATTCAAGAATGCTACTATTGTGGAACAAAACCATTTGATCAAATGCCTTGAAGATTCTAAGAAATGTATCTCAGAGTTGAGGACTCAACAAGAAGATGCCAAGGAATGCAGGTGCAAAGATCTAGAGTCTGAGCTAGAGGCCAAGGAGAAAGAATGTTAGAAGAAAAAAGAATAAATGGAGAACATTAGAAGAGACATTGAGAAATGTCAAGATGAGCTCAAGGTAAGAATCCAATTTGATGGCAGCACTAAGGCCTTGGATAAGATGTCAAACCAATAGAGACACTCCAACAATACTGGTGGATTAGGATGTGGTACAAGTGAATTATCTACAAGCAAGGAAACCTCCCACAAGGATATTCAATTTGTCTCCTCAAATGGAAATGGAAATATAAAGGGACAAACCTTCACTGTTCGAAATACCCCCTTGAAGAAGGTTGATCTAACTACAACCAGTGAAGACATGATGAGGATATAGACTAGTGCTGAAAGAAGGAGGAACAATGCTGATCCAAAAGGAAAAGGAAAGACATGAGAAGGTAGCTTCACCAGAAGCAAGAACCTGAGAAGGAGACAACATAGAATACCTCCTACTAGTAGAAGACAAAGAAATGTTGCCACCCACAAGAAAAAGAAAGTGTGGGAGAAGAAGGGATTAGATGGAAAAACTGTAGAGTGTGAACAATCCAAGATCCACCCTCGAAGAAGCAGAAATGGAGATACTAAACTGGTAAGATCTCCTCATGCATGGCAAAACAAATTTGTAAGTTACAATCCCCCTTTCTCTGGTTATTGTTTTTCTTGCAAAAATTATGGTCATAGGCCAGATGAATGCACAAAGAGGTCTAGAAATAAGAATGTAGTCTGTCCAAGAAGTAATGCTTATGGTCATAGTATGTCAAGTTGTAGAAAAATTCATAGATCTTCTCCTATGCATAATAGTAAGAGTCGATTTTCTACCTCAAGAAATGTAAATTATGTATGTTATAACTTCGATGGATTTGGGCATAGAAGTCATGAATACAGGAACAGGAAAGTTTAGTCACATGACAACTGGTATAGAAACTAGAATCAGTATGAAAATAGTTATAGAGCATATGAGAGACAAAGTGCTGCATGGAACAAAAAGAGAAATGCCCCTGCAAGATCAATAGGTCCACTAGTTCTGGTAGCTAGTTACCATAGCATGACTAGAAGAAGATGGTGAAACTAGTTTGACAGAAGGTCCTCTAATCATGTGTTTGGCATGAATGTAGTTTTCTTCTACAATAATGTTTTTGGTCATGTTGTAGAACCTGGTAGAGAAAGGAAAAATCAACAGAAGAAGGTAAGACCTGCTCCCATGACTGCAAATAGGAAGAATAATGAGATCAATAAGGTATGGAGGAAGAAGGAAGAGAGTAGGACCATGGATTGACACTATCCATTCAATGCATAGGTGATATCTCCTAAGGCCTAAAGGAGATGTAGGAGTCAGGGGAAGTAACATATTGACCATATCATTCACCTCCTTAGCGGAGGAGGACATGTTAAAGAACAAGTTGATTCTCGTATAAAGGAAGGAATTCAGATGGCAAGTGTGTGTAGTTGCTGCCTTGACTACAAACCTATAGATGAGAGATAAATTATTGTTGTATGTGTCAATGGATGGCTAAATTGCAATTGGGATTAGAGGCACTCAACACAAGAAGACATTAGTTAGAGAAAGATGCTATGGTGGTGATGATGGACCGGTATAGGAAACCGATATGTTCAACATGCTAACTACTATGGATATTGACCGGTATTGTAGGTTATGTAGGTCAATGAGGTCCAAGATCATCACAATAACTTTGGTTGCATGGATTGAAGTGATTATGTCTCAAGCGATACTGGAAAAGTCCTAAAAACATATGTTGGCCAGGTAGTAGACCTTGTATGCATGCATCCTTTGTGGGATAGCCGATGTGATTATGGCATGATAGTGATATCATGGTATGGAATTGTGTACATCTAAGATCATGTCATAAGATGTGGTGGATATAATGGATCTAAAAGATCATCAGTTGATCACACATTCACAACTCAACTGGTATATATAAGGTATGGTTCGGAAAACTAGTTTAGAACATGACAGGCAAATATGACCTGAGATCTGTGGTTTAGGGGGAGTTCACAACCATATCCTCTGATTAATATTAGACATACTAAACACAGTGGTAGATCAGGCAGTTGTTTTACCATATCGGTATGTTATTGACTCTAGGAAGATGCCTATTCAATTTGTCTATCTATCAAAGTCACAATCAATTTACCTGGGAGTATAATAGAATAGGAAAAGGCTGTGCTCATTTTTCATTAAGCCACCGGGTGATAGGAAGTGCAGTCTGGTTTATAGGTAGAAAAACCTGCAAAGGAGGAGAAAAGGCATCACTTAACTAGTTGTGAGCACAAAGAGGGAGAATTACCTACACATGGGGAGAATATATCAGATTGGTACCTAATTGCTACCAACAGTTTAGTGTCAGTGTAACCTCCACATATTAAGAATGTATCATTTGGTATTGGAGAAGATAAAAATGATATCAGTGTCAACTTCAACACTTGGTATCAGCAAATTGGGGTCAGAATAACTTCTTCATTTGAAAGGGGAGATGATGCAGTCTGACCAACAGGTAAGTTGTATTTACTAACACATGTTCCTTCAATTGGTTTCAAACTTGTATATGCAATTGCCATGTAGTTTTTATATACACTTGGTTGTTGATAAATTGGTGTTAGTTGGTGGTTGATCCCTTCATCTCAAGTGTTGCAGATTGAGAGGATGCAATGTAGGATGGTCAATGGAGGAAAAGCATCTGATAGAGGAAAGGGGAGAGATAAAACATATGTCAGTACACGATAGAGACAAGGAGGAGAGAAACCTTGTTAGCGCCCTTTGCCGGAGAGAGAATCTGTAGTATGTCGGATACTACATGTGTGAGAATCCATAACACACACAAAGGGGGAGAGAAATAATATGTAGTATGTCGGCTACTACATGTGTTGACATCAATGCCAAAGGGAGAGATTATTGGAATTGTGTTATCACTGATGTCAATCGGTATAGGATGAAAACCCTTATGGAAGATGTATGGGCAGTATTGTCATTGATGCATACCAGCAATGGTGTCATTGATGTCAACTAGAATAGTAGGTCATCAGTAAGGAAGAGAATGTAATCCAACATAATGATCATTGGAGTCACCAGTACACAGGTTAGTGTTGACTTGTGTGGGAGACGTAAGGATTGGAAACCGATATTGGATAACAACTGGTAAGTGATATGTTGGTAGTGAATTGTTGCCAACCAGCAAGTGAGCTAATGCAGAAGTGATAACCAATATGTTGTTGGATGTTTGGATGTGAAACAACAAGATGCCCACCGGATAAAGATGCAGCCACAAGATGATGAGAAGATGCACAAAGAGTGTGCACAATCGGATCATATGTGCCTATTTGACGATATGTTTGCTCAAATAGGGAAGCCATATTAATGCATTGTAAAATGCAGATGACAAGGATCCACTCCAATCAGTAAGTGGAGCTTATCTCCCATTATGCAGGAAATGCATTATAATCCTCTAAGATAAGACAAAAGAGTAGAAGGCAGGTGATTGAAGGCTCATACCAGATGAACTAGTGAAACACTAAGTTGCCTCAAATACATAGAAGTAGAGTTATGCACCGAATCAACTAGGTAGGCATGTTGAGCTACCAAAACAAAGAAGGAAGAGTAAAGGAGTGATGGGTTTGTCACTTTGACAAACCAGCTAAGATGATATTCAGGTTGATGAATTTGAAGGCAATGGTGAATGGCTGCAAACAAAGGATGTTTCTGGAATGAAGATGAAGTTTGGTGACACTGGTGTACATGGTATCTTACCAGTATACATGCAGAAGATACTACTGGTATAGATGTCCACTGGTAAAGATAAAAAAATGACATGTGAAGAGATCTTGTCTAATGAAGTTGAGTATGTTGTGGTTTGGCCAGTGTGAGGATCAATAAAGGTGATCCATCGGAAGAGCAGAAAAGTACAAGTTTGATGGCAAACTAGTTAGGTGATAACCAATAGGGTTTGTGAACCGGTAGATGAACCTAGTCATGTGGTTGGTCGGTGATCTTGTCTAAACTGACTCACTAGATTCAACAGAGGTGGATGCAGACAAAGATGCCATGTGCAGTCCAAGTGTCAAACAAATGGATAGTGCATTGTTGATGGGGTTAGTGATCTTGTCTAGATCAACACAGAAGACTTAATAGAGGTGGATGTTGACAAATTTGACACACTAGAGATAGGTGTCATGTATACTCTGGTCGGTGAAGTGTTGTCGGTTAGGTAGGTAGTGGCTGGTCCACGTGAATCACGAGACAAGAGCAGTAGGGTGCAACTCAAAATGGATTAGAGAATAGAGATTTGATTGGTGGATTCATGATTGAGGTAGAGTGTCTAAGTGTTAATCAAGGTAGGTGAAGCTATTTGCATGATCACTTCATAGGTGATTGATATGTGCAGACCAAAAAAGGTGTCGTGTTTGCCAAATATGGAAAACGTGTTCTGGACGTAGCGGGATTGTGGAGTTTGATCAATTGCAAGTGGTTGATCTCTGGAAGGAGATCTGATTGGATTTGGTTTGCCTCGAGGTTGATGAAGGAATCCTAGTGCACCAGAAGTTTCAATGTTAGTCATGGTAGGAAAAATAAAGTATAAATATGTTGACTCATGACAGGAGATTATTGATGATGCTACTAGAAGATTAGGTGTCGGATGTTGAAGAGTGGAGTGTGAAAGAGCAACAAAGATCCAACCACTCAGAGACTTCATTTAAGATCATATAGACTATGTGTTAGAGGTGCAACCGATGAAAGGGTTTAGCAGAGGCTTAACCGACAAGGTCAGGGTAACCAATATATTGCAAAGTGAGTTGTAGTGGGGAAAAGTGGTAGTGCTAGTACCTGGAGAAAGGTAGAGAAGGAGTTGCAATGAAGTGTAAGCGGTTGAGGAGATTTGGCTAGCCAGAGTATAGTGCAGAGTTAAACTAACAAGCTGAGAACCAGTAGTGATCAGAGAGTATAGTACGGATAGAGAAGAAGTAGAGACTGAACCAGTAAGCTTGTAGCCGAGAGAAGGTGAGTAGAGAACTGACAGAGAATTGGATAGAGGTGAACTGGTGGAGAGACATATGTGAGAGTTACAAAGTTCTTTTGTAACCAGGTTATTACTTTTGTATTTGAAATATGATTTTGTAATCACTAAGTTGGAGCTTGGTGCAGGGGTTGGTGCTCTTTAGGTTGGTGCCCTAAAGTAGGAGTGGTGCTCCTTGGGTTGGTACCCTAAATGTTATAACTAAATGTTTCAATCTGAGGCTAGATTGGAGTAGTAGACTCCAGCAACATTTCTCACCGAGGTTTCTCCCATGTTTGGTTTTCCTCCTACATCCAATTTTATGTGATGTCCCTTTTGTGTGTGGTTACATTTTGTCATCCTCCTATCTATCTGGTATGTTTTCTTTATCTTAGATTTACTAACCAGTATACACACAGAGGATAGAAAAGGGAAAAGTTTGGATACCATTGATTCACCCCCCCTCTTAGTGGCACCTTGAGTTCAATAGACCATTAATTTAGAATCATGGTAGGGTTAAAGGTAAGTACATCAATACCAACATTATGGATGATTTAGCTGAAATTACTAAAAATGTTATCGATTATAATGTTAAGACTGTTCAAATTTTGAGCAATATTGTGTAGTCTTTGGGTTGTTTGACCTTGTTATTGTGTTTTTGGTGCTACTAGCCCATTGTGGCATGGCATTTGGTTTTTCCTTGAAGACAATTTTTTTTGTATGGGTTTTAGGTTCCTATAAAACCTATTTTACTCTAACAAAAAAATTTGTGGAAATACTCTTTACAATTTCACTAAGAGAACTCTTTACACTAGTGAAAATGCTCTCTACAATTATCACTAAGATAATTTTTATAAATATATTTCTAAGGCTTCCTAGATGATCAAATAATCATTCAACTAAAGTATTTCAAAATTAATAGGAAGTTTGAGTAATATTTAGTGTTAATACATATGATTTTGTATCAATAAACATTACTTCTTATTTTCGTACATTAATTTTGAGATTTGTCATACGACACATGGATATCACATACTGATAGTATAGAATCCATATCTTCGTAAGGGGTGAATTCACAAAGCTGGTTCCCACTTTTGCCAATGAAGGAATTTGGCGAAAGTGGGAATTTCGGATTTGCCCGTGTTCGAGCGAAATGGAAATGTTCGCTCGAACTACCCCTGGGAGTCCGAGCGAACCAATCTTTTGACTTGGGTTCGCTCGAACATCGGGTAACTTTTGGGTTTGAGCGAACCCACTTTAATATTAATATTTTAATGGGTTTGCTCGAACCCCCCATTCGCTTGAACCCGTTGCGGTTAGGGTTTTTTTTTTAAATTTATAAATATCGAAAATGATAGTTAAAAGGTCATTATCAAATTTGACTTTTTCTGTCTGGTGGGGGTTGGATCGAACCAGTCGTCAGCATTACGTCACAAAGCTTTGTCTGCAGCAGTTAGCATCTTTCCTATTTCAGTTTTCGACCTTTGTTATATTAGGTGCACAAAATAACCCTTTGTTTGGTTTAATAATGTCTTTTTTTATTAAATTTGTAAATAATTTGTTTGTTAATTTATTTTTTTAATTAAATAATTGTATATAGTTATTGTTTTTCAACATTTTAGAAAAATGTTTGATAATTTAATTTTTTGATTGAAATGTGTCAATTTGTTTTTAATATTACATAATTGTATACATGTATATTTTTTTTGACATTTAAAAAAATTGTTATGAAAAACACAAAAAACTAACCTGTAGTAAATCGGAACTTAGAAAAACATTAGCAAAAAAAGAAAAACACTAGAAAAATTAATTTAAATAAACATTAGAAAATTTAGATAACAAATTTAAACAAATTAAATTTCCTCTACAATGTGACCCATTTTCACCTCCTATTACACACACAACATGACCCCTTAAGACCACATATGACACTATACATTCCCTTAGGAGGTCATAGAGGATCACATATAACATAGTAGTGTACATGTATGACATTCCCTTTAGGATCACATCTATTGTCCTAAGGGGTCATACATGGTTTTAAGGGGTCACACATGTGTTAAAACACATGCGTGACCCCTTAGAACCGCATATGACCCCTTATAAAATTGTAGTGTGAACGACATACCCCTTAGTCCATCAAATAGTGTCTTAACACATGCGTGACCCATTACAGCCGCATATGACCCTTTATAAAATCCTAGTGTGAACGACATACCCCTTAGTCCATCACATAGCGTCTTAAGGGTTCATATGTGGTCCTAAGGGGTCACGCATGCATTAACACATGCGTGACCCCTTAGTAGGCCACATAGGACCCCTTATAACATCCTACTATACATATGACATTCCCCTTAGGATCACATAGTGTCATAAGGGGTCATATGTGGTCCTGAGGGGACATGCATGTGTTATAACATATGTATGAACCCTTAGAACTGCATATGACACCTTATAAAATCCTAGTGTGGATGACATACCCCTTAGTCCATCACATAGTGTCTTAAGGGGTTGTATGTTGTCCTAAGGGGTCACGCATGCATTAACACATGCGTGACCCCTTAGTAGGTAACATATGACCCCTTATAACATCCTACTGTACATATGACATTCCCCTTAGGATCATATAGTGTCCTAAGGGGTCATATGTGGTTAGAACCACATATGACCCCTTATAAAATCCTAGTGTGAATGACATACCCCTTAGCTCATCACATAGTGTCTTAAGGGGTCGTATGTGGTCCTAAGGGGTCACACATGCATTGACACATGTGTGACCCCTTAGTAGGTCACATATGACCCCTTATAACATCTTACTATACATATGACATTTCCTATGTGTCCTAAGGGGTTGAATATGTGGTCCTAAGGGCTCACGCATGCATTAACACATGCATGACCCCTTATTAGGTCACATATGACCCCTTATAACATCCCACTATACATATGACATTCCCCTTAGGGTCACATAGTGTCATAAGGGGTCATATGTGGTCCTGAGGGGTCATGCATGGGTTATAACATATGCATGACCCCTTAGAACCACATATGACCCCTCATAGAATCCTAGTGTGAACGACATACCCCTTAGTCCATCACATAGTGTCTTAAGGGGTCATATGTTGTCCTAAGGGGTCACACATGCATTAACACATGTGTGACCCCTTAGTAGGTCACATATGACCCCTTATAACATCCTACTATACATATGACATTCCCCTTAGGATCATATAGTGTCCTAAGGGGTCATATGTGGTTAGAACCACATATGACCCCTTATAGATTCCTAGTGTGAATGACATACCCCTTAGTCCATCACATAGTGTCTTAAGGGGTCGTATGTTGTCCTAAGGGGTCATGCATGCATTAACACATGTGTGACCCCTTATAACATCCTACTATACATATGACATTCCCCTTAGGATCATATAGTGTCCTAAGGGGTCATATGTGGTTAGAACCACATATGACCCCTTATAAAATCCTAGTGTGAATGACATACCCCTTAGTCCATCACATAGTATCTTAAGGGGTCGTATGTGGTCCTAAGGGGTCAACATGCATTAACACATGCGTGACCCCTTAGTAGGTCACATATGACCTCTTATAACATCCTACTATACATATGACATTCCCCTTAGGATCATATAGTGTTCTAAGGGGTCATATGTGGTTAGAACCACATATGACCCCTTATAGATTCCTAGTGTGAATGACATACCCCTTAGTCCATCACATAGTGTCTTAAGGGGTCCTATGTTTTCCTAAGGGATCACGCATGCATTACGACATGTGTGACCCCTTAGTAGGTCACATATGACCCCTTATAACATCCTACTGTACATATGAAATTCCCCTTAGGATCATATAGTGTCCTAAGGGGTCATATGTGGTTAGAACCACATATGACCCCTTATAAAATCCTAGTGTGAATGACATACCCCTTAGTTCATCACATAGTGTCTTAAGGGGTCGTATGTGGTCCTAAGGGGTCACGCATGCATTGACACATACATGACCCCTTAGTAGGTCACACATGATCCCTTATAACATCCTACTGTACATATGACATTCCCCTTAAGATCATATAGTGTCCTAAGGGGTCATACATGGTTAGAACCACATATGACCCCTTATAGAATCCTAGTGTGAATGACATACCCCTTAGTCCATCACATAGTATCTTAAGGGGTCATATGTGGTCCTAAGGGGTCAACATGCATTAACACATGCGTGACCCCTTAGTAGGTCACATATGACCCCTTATAACATCCTACTGTACATATGACATTCCGCTTAGGATCATATAGTGTCCTAAGGGGTCATACACGGTTAGAACCACATATGACCCCTTATAAAATCCTAGTGTGAATGACATACCCCTTAGTTCATCACATAGTGTCTCAAGGGGTTGTATGTGGTCCTAAGAGGTCATGCATGCATTGACACATGTGTGACCCCTTAGTAGGTCACATATGACCCCTTATAACATCCTACTGTACATATGACATTTCCTATGTGTCCTAAGGGGTTGAATATGTGGTCCTAAGGGCTCACGCATGCATTAACACATGCATGACCCCTTAGTAGTTCACATATGACTCCTTATAACATCCTCCTATACATATGACATCCCCCTTAGGATCATATAGTGTCCTAAGGGGTCATATGTGGTTAGAACCACATATGACCCCTTATAAAATCCTAGTGTGAATGACATACCCCTTAGTTCATCACATAGTGTCTTAACGGGTCGTATGTGGTCATAAGGGGTCACGCATGCATTGACACATACGTGACCCCTTAGTAGGTCATATATGATCCCTTATAACATCCTACTGTACATATGACATTCCCCTTAAGATCATATAGTGTCCAAAGGGGTCATATGTGGTTAGAACCACATATGACCCCTTATAGAATCCTAGTGTGATCGACATACCCCTTACTCCATCACATAGTGTCTTAAGGGGTCATATGTTGTCCTAAGGGGTCACACATGCATTAACACATGCGTGGCCCCTTAGTAGGTCACATATGACCCCTTATAACATCCTACTGTACATATGACATTCTGCTTAGTATAATATAGTGTCCTAACATATGACGTGTTAGATCTCTTTATTCTTGAATTTTTTATGTATGTCAAAGATTTAAATATGTACACGTGTTAGATCTCTCTATCTCTCTGAAATATATGTTATCTCTAGATCTGAAATATATGTTCTCTCTCTCTCTCTCACTAAAATATTTGAAATTTTTACATGTATTTTTTGAAAATGAAAATTATCTCTCTCTCTCTCATGAAGATTTATATGTATATAATCTCTCTCTCTCTCTCTCATGAAAATGATCTCTCTCTCTCTCTCTCTACTTATGTATTTATTTTAACTTTATGACATGTACCTAGATAGATGGCATCCCAGGATATACCTTCGGAGGCTCCTGATCAGGATCCACCTTTGCAGGCTCCTGTTCAAGATCCACCTGCGCAGGCTCCACATCAGGATCCACCTGCGCAGGCTCCACATCAGGAGCCACCACAGCAAGATCCTCCACAGCAGGATCCCCCCTTGCCCGACATTGCTAGTATTTTTCATTACAGTGATCGGGAGTTGCATAGGTTGAGGGCCATACTAGATGACCCTCGTACTGATGGCATGTACAAGAGTACATGCACATCCATTTTTGACAGTTTGCAGACATTGAGGGACTACTTAGTATCTCATACCTCATTCTCACCTGAGGTTATAGAGGATATATATAGATAGTTGAGGAGTGAGGTGAGGGGTCCTCATTCTTTTGTTGATGTGGTGGGGGTGGTCTCGAAGGAGACCATCAAGGAGAGATGCTTCCCACAATATTAGGAGAAGAGTAAGGTGAGGGGATATCAGGTTACCAGATGTATCGACCCACAAGTTGCATCACTGATTTACCCACTATTCTTAGTAGCCCATGGTTGTTATCCTAATAATGACCAGATTCCATTATACTTTGCACAACAGGTATTTGCTAAGGTTCATTGTCAGATGAAACCAAACTACCTTGATATTCTAGGATATTATGGACAGGGGAGGGGCAGGATTGCTGATAGAGATGCATATCGTAGGCGTGATAGAGCTCCGCCTAGACATAGGGACCTTGTTGGCCAGAGATTTCCTGTAGTAGTCCCAGCCATGGCACCCATAGCGGATCACATTGTGATTGCTTCTCAGAGAGAAGCAATTGATAGGATTGGACAGATTGCATCAGTAGTAGCCACCATATCTTCTGACAGGATGGGTAGATATATGATGAGTCGACCACATTCGCGATCATCCATAGATCATGCATCTTCTAGTCATGGGGGGCTTCAGATTCAGATGATCAGTATATTTCTGCTGGCATCCCCTCCCCAGATGAGGTAGCAGCTATAGTTGGAGGTAGTAGACATGTACAGATGTCGCAGTATTTAGCCGAGGACCTACTACATTCTTATAGTTTTATTTCATCTCAACTTGGGATACCATTGGGTGATGTTAGAGAGGAGATTCTCAGAGATGGTCAGGCTACAACGACATCGATGCATACCTCGAGGCAGTCACATCATTCTCATCACTCTATGCATGCTCTAGGCACTGACCCACCTACAGATCACTCTGTTGCTGTAGAGGAGGAGCTACAAGCTGATCAGCTCCATATCACAGATGAGGGCCGGTTGGATTCATTTGAGGAGGAGATACGAGCTGATCAGGTACATATCATAGATGAGGGTTTGGACTCATTTGAGGATCAGCTGAGAGATTTGAGCCATACTGGATTTATGGACATGCTACTATAGTCAGACACTTCATCCACAATGCTCACTCATCTAGTTAGCCCCTTGCACTCCTCAGTGATACGTACATCTAGAGAGAGATATGCAGGCACGAGTGATGTTGTTGATATGATCATGAGATAGGATCAGACTATACAACCTACTCCAGGTGATACACAGGTATGTACATGTACATGTGCATTTAAAATTTTAGAAGATATGTATACATACATTGCAAATTTGTACCTGATAAATCTATATATATAGATCTCATGTTTAATAAATAATCTAGAGTTCTAAGTTTTAATTTGTAGATCATTTAAATTGATTGTGGACTAATCCTTAAATTGACAGTTAGCTCATGTCACTCCTTCCTTGAGCTCTGAGCATGTGCGTAGGAGAGATTCTTTAGATGCTGTTAGTGTACAGGTTAGTTATGGTTTTTGGTATATATATTTGATGTACATGCACATCTAGAGAGATAGATATATATATTTAATATTTAAATATATTCTACCTTTGCGGGACTCCCCCTCAGATGGTCGCTTAGTTCATAGCTGATATGATCCCTATTGATTTGCTCTAGACTTTATAGCTCATTTACATTTATCTTTTTATATACTTTCATATTATATATATTCATGCACATACATGGAGTTTAGACTCTAGATTATACTTTATACCTGGTTTGTGTTTGACTCTAGATTATACTTTATACTTTATACATGGAGTTTAGACTCTAGATTATACTTTATACCTGGTTTGTGTTTGACTCTAGATTATACTTTATACTTTATACATGGAGTTTAGACTCTAGATTATACTTTATAAGTTTTATACATGTTTGATTATATTAGATTTATACATGTTTGATTATATTCTAGATTTATGTACATGATGTTTGATTAAATTAGATTTAAATACATGTTTGATTAGATTGTATATTTCATGCATGTACAACGACTTGTTTAGACTCTAGATTATACTTTATACCTGGTTTGTGTTTGATCAGATTATACATGTTTGATTATATTAGATTATATTAGATTATACATGAAATGAACAAACTAAACTTAATAGGTCATGTATTGAATAGTTCACATCCAGTACATGTATATTACATAGGTATGTATATTGTAGGTATGTGAGCTTCTAGGTATGTATATTGTAGTTAAATAGTGCACAACATGTACATGTCCTAATTCCATATTAAATATCAATTTTACAAATGTACATATATGTATTACATTCTAATCTAAATATGCATTTTTTAATTAAATACAAATACAGTTACATACAATTAAACATGTACATTTAAATACATCCTAATTTGATATAATGTATAAATAAACTTAAAAAATATTTATCCTTTAGTTTCAAATGTTCAAGTTACTTGAGATCTAGGATTTATCTTGATTGTATTAATTAGATTTAAATACATGAAATGATTTTCAAATGTAAAAGAGTATGTATGATTACACATGTTTCAAGATTTTCAAACAAAAGAGTGTATGAAATGAACAAACTAAACTTAATAGGTCATGTATTGAATAGTTCACATCCAGTACATGTATATTACATAGGTATGTATATTCTAGGTATGTGAGCTTCTAGGTATGTATATTGTAGTTAAATAGTTCACAACATGTACATGTCCTAATTCCATATTAAATATCAATTTTACAAATGTACATATTACATTCTAATTTAAATATGCATTTTTTAATTAAATACAAATACAATTACATACAATTAAACATGCACATTTAAATACATCCTAATTTGATATAATGTATAAATAGACTTAAAAAAAAAATTATCCTTTAGTTTCAAAACAAGTTACTTGAGATCTAGAATTTATCTTGAACTTACATTAAAATTCAATTCATGTGGATTACTAAATGTATATATAGTTCATACCACATCAAGTGGTTCACAACACTCTTCAATAACACTTAATATTTTGTCATGATCTTCACTATCTAGTCTCCACTTTTGAGACCGCCCTCGACGTGGAACTGTTTGAAGAATTAGGCCAACAACAATGACCAAGTGACTATACTGATATACCTTGCTGTCAATTTGGTATTCAGTGAAATGAATCCCATGTTGAACAATTTTAACTTGTTTGAAATATGTCCCTTGCACTACAACTGATCCTGCATGTACATGCATATAAGAAATGTGAGAAATTAAAAAATTTCACATAAGCGATTTGTACATGTACATGTACATATTCAAATCAGAACTCAAACCTATTGGAAATGACATTCCATCACTCATCTCAGATTTTGATAACTTCTTTCTCTCTTATGTGCAATGCAATAAATAATAACTAACACCTTCTATATTTCCATCTTCTGCTATGACTGCAAAAATATCTCCTACAATTTGACACAAGTTAAATAAATTCTAAGTTATATGTCATTTTTCAGGAAATGTTTACATGTGTACGTCATGTATGTACCTTTTTTAATAAATCTTGAAATATGATCGTAATCACCAGAAATCAAAGGAATGTGTTCAAAGTTTTCATCCTCATTTGAATCCTTATATGTGTCAGAAACATCTAGTGGCACCATTTTCCATTCACTAACATATCCAAGCTCTTCGTTCTTGCAATCAACATAGTTTTCGAAAATGCATTCAGAACAAAAACATGAATAATCCCTAGTGTATAATGTCCATGGGCGATTATCTGTACTCATGACACAATGCAAAGATCTTGTCCTCTCCACACTCTTGCATCCATGCATTGATTTTCTATCCACATCTACAAAATGTACATGTGTACAAGAATGTACATGTAGATCAAGTTGTTAAATTAAAAAAAATTAAATAAAATACTAAAAGAGAACACGTACTGGTTATCTCCCAAAACACTCTATATGGAATGGGCTTATATGTTCTCGATGATGATTCCCCAGGATAATTCGGTTGCTCAAAGTGTTTCTTACACCATTTAACAACATCATGTGCATTTTCTATACGTTCTCCTATGTACTTTATTTGATGCTTTCTTAGAGCACGTTTGATACAAGCTCCTGAACCATCATGTTCACCCTTTCCATGACCACTCTCAAAAAAACTCCAAACATGTGGTATTTTGTCATTTTGATGATATCTACATAGTGCATAAAATGGCCTTGAAGATTTAAATTGTGCCGCACATCCATCAGACCAAACAAAATGTTTAACTATTGTTATGCCTCTATCTTTCAAATATTCAAAAAACTTCTTAAAGCAATGTTGTACAAAAAGTGTGTCATGCTCCTTATCATCATTGATATAGAAGTGGTACTCTTTCTTAATGACACGATTGTCAAATGTACTATCAACACCATCCAAATTCATCTGTGCATGTCGATAACACACATGCACGAAAATAGTGATTTGCTTTGAAAAGTAATACTCTGATTGAATCTCTTTTTGATGTGCAAAAGAGTAATTCTCTGCGAAGTCAACTATAGATAGAATAGTTCCAAGTGGGAAAGTGTCTCTTAATCTTTTAAATTGTTCTCCTTGCCACTTGGCAAAAAAACCATGGCATATGTATGGTTTTATCAACTTACGAAAATTTTCCATAAATGTTCCAATAGGTATTTCCTCTTCTACATAATCTAGTCTTGTAGATTCCTTTCCAAATTTTGTTTCAAATTTTTGGTACTTGTAACTCTTGCAATTTACCATCTTGCTCATGTTAGTATCTTCATCTCTCAAAGGCAATTTAGCCAAGTCCCCACATGTTCCACAAATTCCTCTTATGCAATTTATTTGACTGGTTGCATTATCATCTGATTTATCACATAAGATGGATGCTATGAATTGACTTGTTCATTTAGGAGGAGCATTTTCATAACCATCATTATCTTTTCTAATCTTTCAAAACACCTGATAGTACAAGTCAAATTCGATGTGATAGCGACAACAACAAGTTTCAAAAACTTTGTTTAACTTCACATAATATGGCCTTAACCGTTCAAACATGGTTTGTCCAATCTTTATATGAGGGTTTGTTTTAGTAAACAATACATACAATTCATGTTTTGTTGTGTCTATCCAATTTTTTACATGGAGATCATAACGATCAGGACCAATCCTTTGCTTGATAACATCTCTACTATTTGATGAAGGGCGAGTATTATCATTCCAAAAACTTGTCACAAAGTTCCTAACAACATCTTCAATTCTTCAGAATGAGGAGCTCTACACATAATTGTCCAATTCCCTTCTAAGGTAGTATCATCTAAAATCTTTCTCCTTTTAACATATTTAGATATTGTCCTTCTACTAAAACCAAACTCAGATGACAGTGAAGAGATTTGTCTTTTTTGAGGCAATCTTTCATTTACTAAAGATGTCAACATCACTCTTCTTGAAATGGTCTTATCTAGTTTTTGAGATTTTTTACCAATGTTCACCAAACCTTTCTTAACATTATCAACAATAGATTTTTGTAGCTGAGAAGATTTCCTCTTTTGACTTGTTGTATCTATACCCAACAATTTCATTGGATCTATTAAGTCCTTATGAGTAAGTACAATTGATAACAATTGAGCTTTTTCTAGTGTAGTATCAAGATTGTTGAAATGCGACATTATTTCTTTTCCACTTTTATTCATTGACCTCCTTTTAGTATGTCTAGGTTCTTCACTGAGATGTTTCAACTCATCCACATCCATTTCAAGTAAATGATCTAAATTTTTATAAGAAATATTTCTCTTCACCTGTTTAGCTAGATCCACAATATGCTCATCCATATCAGTGGTAGGAGGTAAGGAGCTTGACCCCTCTCCTTCAAAGGTCTCCATTGGTTCAACTTGGAAAATCTCCTCCCTATGTTCATCAACTATATTGTGTTCTTCAACAGGTTCGTTTGCCTGTTTTGCACATAATTTAAGAGTTTGTGTAAGGTTCTTGAATTAATCAGAAATTATTCAATTAGGATTAAGAATAGGGATGAATTTGGCTTAAAGCTTTACATGTTAAAATTAGCCCATTCAATTTGGTTTATTAAATTTAATTACTTTCAGGACCTTATTGTTATAACTCTAATTAAATTACTTGTTTAGGTTTAAAGTTCAATTTGTTCTCAGGTTAGGATTAAAGTTCAATCTCTAATTTTGAGCACTAATTTAACACATAAAATAAAATTTTGATAAATTAGAAATTCCAATTTTGAAAATTAAAAGTACAAATATTTTGATGCATGCATACGATAACTTAGGTGACCTCATATTAATTTGTTATGGACCATAATGTAAGTGGACTATAATTTGTCACATGTGTGTATATTTAAGACCTATTATTGCATAATAGACCTCCTAATCTGAAATGTTTTTGCATGTACGTGAAGTTGAATATAAATAGTTCACCTAAATTATTCAACATGTTTAATAGGTTATAAAGTTATGTCACATTTAAGACCTATAATCAATGTAATAGTCCTAATAGGCCTTATTATTAAAATCAATATGACCACATTTGAAAAAACATTTCACAATTAATATGCTTAACTACCCTTAAGACAGATATATTATGTGATATTAAAGGACCTATCACATGAAATTACTTGTACATGTAGATTAAATATTCAATATATATAATTTAGAACCTAGAAATTATGACATAATAGGTCTTATTAATTTTATGACTTAATAGGTCTTATCTATTATAAATGAACTTAATTATATAGGAGAAAAATACAATTACACAACAAGCAAGTTGATGGAATTTGAAATTTGCAAATACACATGTATTATCTCAAATTAATTATGCTTTCCAATTAAAACAAAATTATTTTTAATCCTATTAAAAATATTAGATAAAAAATATTGAATTCTAATTAATTGATATGTAATACATATTAAATTAAAAATACATACTTGCATCATGATATCTTTTTCTTCTTTGTTCTCGATATCTTTCTTCCGTTTTGGGAGAATAATTCCTTGAAGTCTTATTTTTCCTTCTCTTCTTATTCCCCATGCTTTTACAAAAAACCTTCAAATTATTGCCTTCAAAATAATTTTCAAATGTCTTCTTTCATCCAAAAATGCGAATTATTTTAATCATCTAGGTGATAAAAAACGAAAAAAAATTATGGATATTTATACGATTCCACGAATGAAAAAAAAAAACAAAAAATCCGTCGGCCAGAGTTTGAATGAAAGCCGACAGTTAAAAATTGTTGGGTTCGCTCGAACATGACAGTTACAAAAATGTGCGTGCCAAAATCGAGCTCATTGGTTTGAGCGAATGGGGGTTCCCTCGAACCATTTTGGGTTCAAGTGAACCCAATTCGCTCGAACTCGTGTTTGTTCAAAACCACAAACTAAAGGTTTATCCCAAAAAATTTCAGAGTTCTGAAGAATTAATGACTTCGGAGCTCTGGTTCAATGAACGAATGAAATAATCTTGATAACCCAAAAATATTAGATGGTAGTACTCGAAGCAAGCTTTCTAACAAGTATAATTTTATTATATTTTGAATTTATTATGTTCTTGTTTTTTTAATTTTATGGAAAATTGGTTTTTCACCGAACATGAACTTCTCTGTTCAATGCATTGGGAAAAATAAGAAACTAATTCAAAAAAATTCTGAAAAATATCTATGCCCTTGGTATTGATGTCTTCTTTCTAACAAAAAAGAAAAAATTTAATTTTGATTTATATAGAGCAAGTTATGTGTTCAAACGTAAACCTATGTTTGAATTATGACTAGTTGGACTTCAAAACTTTATAAAATGAAAAATATTGAACATATCACTGTAAAACCAAATGCAAGCCCTGGATATTGATGTTAAAAACCAAAATTTGAAAGAATTTAGTTTTTATCATTTATAGAAAAAAATTTATGCGTTTTGGGAGGCACGTCACTCTTAAAAAATGTAGTTTGTTGTAAAAAACTACTTTTCGAGGGAGATGGAAATTTTTTAAAAAAATCCTTCAAAAAAATTTGAAAAAAATGTATATAGAATCTACAATCAAAAAGCTAGAAATCACTAATTTACATCATCTTCAAATTTTTAATAGTTTAAAAGTTATAGTTCTCAAAAGTTGAAGATTATTTTAAAAATGTACATCTCAGTGTCAAAAGTGGCAAAAAAGTGGGAACCATTATTATGAGTTCATCCTAAGACCTCATACTAATATAGTAATACATAAAATGAACTAATAAATCCCTTTTATAAGTTTGAGAGGACTAATAGTTTTATATATTAAAAAAATAAAAAAATGTACAAAGATTTTAATTCACTATAATAGTTTCCCACATCCTCCAATTCAACTAATTAGATATTGACCACCATTCTAATTATGTTTGTAACATGCTAAAAATATCATTATAGAATTCCGACACCCTAAAAATGCTTATAGAACATAACTAAACAAGTGTGATGATACTATCCTATGTATTTTCAATAAAAATTTATGTCATTGAAATAGTATCTTGCATGATCCCAATCTCTGTGCTATCAACTATTTTAAAATTATGTTTATTGTACTAAGTGTGATCCTTTTCGTGTTCTTTTTCCTTGTCAATAACATCAAACCATTTTTTACACTTAAGATTTTGTGGCATCTATGGAAACTTAAGTGCTCTATTGGAGATACTTAGCTTTCTCATCACAATCATGCATTCAAATAAGTCTCTTTATTGACAAAGACAAACCAAATCCATCTTGTCCATTGAAAAATGGATGTACACTTTGATAGTCTAATTTGAGCTAAGAGGAGATTTGTCTAGTTTTGATCTTGTTTGAGAAGTCCTCTAAAATCTTATCAGTGAAAGTAAGTGTTGCCAAATTAGATGTATTAGTCAAAATTCCCTAGAACTTGTCTAATAGTTGCAACTTCATTTATATGAACTGTATTTATGTCACTATTGTCAATGTTAGGAAAATGGCATCTCAACCTTTCATTAATAAAAAGGTTATTGTTGATATGTGAGTGAATATGGTTTGAGGGTTTTCCCTCGACTATTGGGGGTTCAAGGGCATTGCCCTTGACCACAATAGTTTGGGGGAATTTCCTGAGACTTGGGGGTTCAAAAGAGTTCACCCCTTTTTGTCTCTAGTCTTGTGAATGGCTAGGGATCTAGGGGTAGTGTAACTTGGAAGAGATTTTCAAGGGCAACTCTTTGAAACAAAATTTTACTTATAACTTATCATTATAAATCTTGATTATTTATCATTAGGTCATGGATCTAACAATGGATATTTTGAGCATTTTGTTTTCCCTAGAAGGAAACCCTATTTTATGGGGGCACCATATGGTAGTCACATATTGTGACGTATTCAGAGAATTTAATAGTTGTTGAGTTACCTCTAGATCTCTATTGGCGATACTCCTATGATAAGTGTTTATGCTACATTTGTAAACTAAAATTATTATAAATCCTACGAGAATAAACAACCAAAACCCTATTCCTATAATATTTAATCCAACATAAAACCAATGAAGAACCAAATATCATGCAAATATCAAATAAAGAGAGATTATACCATTCACATGTTCCGAGGGCTTGTCTTTATTGTCCTCCTATCTCCATTGATCTTTTGTGATGTAGTTGCTCTCAGATTTTGTATGTGGGCACAAGAGTTCAATGATGATTGGATGGTGGTTGAGTATATAATTTCAAAGAGTTTGGGCACTTGATCACTTTCTTCTTATGGAAAGAGAGAGGAAGAGGTCTCTTTTACAAAGAGCACCCTATAAATGGAGGGCTAGGATTAAGATGTGAGTGGAAAAATGGTTAGTTTATATTAGAGGGTAGGTATAGGAAATAGGAGAATATTAGAGAGGTAGTTAAAGATAAATTAAGAGATGACTAACACTTGTCATGGATGAAAAAATCTAATGAATTAATTAAATAAATAAATATTCATAAATACTTAATAGAAGAAGTGGGACAAATTAAGTAAATAGTTTTTTTTTAATTTAAGGAAAAGAAGAATTTAAGTAAATAAAAATATTTATTTAAATGTGGAAAGGCTAAAAGTGGGTTTAGTGAATTACCGAACAAAAAAAATAAAAAAAATGGGTTTAGTGAATTAATTATATTAATAAAAATTCATCTAACTAATAGAAGGCCTATAATAAAATAAATAAATAACTAAAATATCTATCTAATTATGCTACGACAATTTTAGGTGTCTACAATAATATTTCTCTACAAGTATATTGTAGTCATTGTTGATTTTTGAATAATATATTGGGCAGCTTTTAGAGTCTAGGGTGTTTCTCTTGAAAGTTTTTTTTTCATGTAAATTATTGTATTGTGGTATGCATGTTATTTATGTTTATTTCTGTTAAGTTTCTATAATTGTTGTAAAGATCAGTAACTTTTTTTGCATTACCCTCCTCTTAAGGTTAGTATAGGAAGTCATTCCATTACATAACTTCTTTATAGTCAATGGTCTACTGAAAAAAATTAAAAATTAAAAATCAAACAAACAGAAATTAAAATTATTAAAATGTAATTATAATTTCACTTATGTATGTATAGAATGATCCTACAAGAGTTGACAGTTTTTATTTCCTCCAATACCATCAATCTCATTAATTGCCTACATTGATATTGCAACATATTCAAGAAATATCATTTGTAAATAGTAATAATATACCAATGGAATTAATAAAACATGTTTGTCAAATACCAAAAAATAAGAGACATGGGTGGTGCATCTCTCTTCTATAGCATCAACTATAATAACAAGATTAATAACAAATACATGCAATTTGTTGGATATATGCTGTCTCTTCCTCATCAATTTTACCTTGATTACAGGATTGCACATGTGTCCTTGTGTTAAAAAACTTTAAGAGCACATACATAGATTCGGTTGATGAGATATACAATTCATATCAAAAACAAGAATTTATTTCACTTGTCACACAAGCTATATGATCATCATTTTCATTCAATGTAACATGGTCATCTATAATTTGCAATTCTCAAACCCAAGATGTGTTTTCAAACTTCTCAATTTAAATGTTCCTATAGATACCATGTTTCTTGCTAAATTACACCCACCAATAATGGACATAATCATGTGCTTTTAATTGATGTATCAAGCAATCAACATGATAAATTGCAGCATGCTTGAAATATTTTTAGAATCACTTTTTTAAATGTGAGTGGTAGGACTCTATGGCATCATTTGTCTCTTTCCCTACATGCTTTAGTGTATGATGACATCTAGCCCACATACTCAATCTATCAAACAACCATTCCCTTAAAATAATCAATGAATGAGGGTTGCATATCTTTAATATCTTCAATAAAATGTGAACCTCATTCCTTTCACAATATTTGTTTATTGAATGATGCATGATATATCCAAGTCTATCAAACATATATTTTCTATCAAACATCTATTGTCTAACTACATTAAGTGTAAAATAATTCAATTGCACCTCTATCAAATAATGTACAACATACCTTTGTTGCATTCAAACCAAATGAAGAATCCATTACCAATATATTTTTGTAGTCATATTGAAGCATCCAATCAAGTTTCCATAGTGGCACTATTGAAGCAATTAAATTCTTAAAAAAAATGGGATGTGGTTGTCTCCATCAACAATAGTGGCACTATACTCCTAACATGCAAACCACTTGCCAGGGCTTGCCAACTTGATTTGTTTCATTAAAATACCATCATTAGTATAAAATATGTATCTTGATGTCTTAATTTTATAATAAATGTTTGCAATATTATCCATGGTAAGAAAACCAATTCTATAATATTAGCCCTCTAACATGGTCATGTTCTTATGCACCATATGCTTTTTATGCACCACATTTGTGGGCATTCTAAGTTATAGTAATGAATCCACCCATCGATGAAAATTGTTTTCTAATATATGGTGCAAAAAAGGACCTCATTCGTAAATAATCATTGTTCATTTGACCATGAAAATTTATGCCCTGCTTGTTGATATGTTGAACCAAGTGGCACCATATTAACACATGGTTTGAATTAGAAACTATGATTTATGAGCTAAATGATTAGAGATAACTCATTGTGTATGTTTACAACTAGGTCTAGAACTACACTTCCCAAATTCAAATTGGGGAAGGATCAAAACATGTTACATCTTTATCCCTTAAGTCACTTGGTCCACACGTACACCGATACCTATGAAAATCATAAAGAATCTTCAAACTATTAATGAATATAGTTAACCAATGATTAGGGACATTTTTTCAATTGACAATTATGAGTGAAAACATTTATATTCAAAATTTTATTCTTATTCTTACATGGTATATTCTAAAAAATTTTGTATCAAAACAAAGAAGGGATTTCTTTTCATTACTTTTGAGAAAGATGACTAGGTATTATTCCCTTGAGAAATGTTCCTCAATAAAGTCATTAAATCTATTAGCCTCAGTCCAAGTTGAAAATAAGTGCAAGCTTTTAAAGTCATATCTCTCTGATGAGAGGTCTCTATACGAATACTTCCCATGATGGGGTTGTTGAATGACTTCATCCATGATGTAAGACCAATTGACATCCATGTAGTAAACAAAAAAATGGTATAATTTGATTGAGAAATGTTTACACATGATATAACACACTTTGTAGTCTAAATTATAGACATGATTCATAACCATTAAAAAAATTTTACATTTAATTATTAAAATTATTCCTTTCATCAAATTCAAAGGTGAAGGTTTGAAGGATATTAAGTATCAAAGTGGGAAACAATTATAACAGTGAAATAGAAAACCAACACTAATTTTAATGTGATAATGCTTTAGTTAATTCAAATTTGAGAAATTCATAGTTGAATTTATATGAATATTAAACTTTAGCAACATCATAAAGTTTTGATTAATAAAAGAGAAATAGACCTTTGCCAATACATATCCATGAAGCAACACCTGGGGCACATGAGGGATGCACAACCTCTCAAAAACCCCCACTAATACATAGCAAAAAACCAGTAGGGACACCTGAGAACCAACATTGAAACTAAAAGATCAACAAGAACAAAACCAAAAACAAAACACATAGAACACAAAAAGTAGCAAAACCACCCATGAAAGACACAAAGGGATGGCCAACTACATGGGAGAACTTTTATAATACCAATCTTGGCATAAAATTAAAACTTTAACAAAAATGACACCTTTTTAGAAGACTTGAAACTAGTGCCAGAAGAAACCATAGTCGAATCTGGGGTGGCTTTCACCATAGACTCAGAGGGACTAGAAACATCATAAAGTTACTTTTATTTCATTTGAATAGAGTTTTCAACATATGGACAATAGTAGATATGTTCAAAATAATCTAAAACCTTTTAGCAAGCCCTAGTTGGCCATTCATATTATATTTTTTCATATATTTATTAAAGGTGTATATATGATCTTGGAGGGAGGTCTTTGAATACCATGTTCCCTTCACGTGGAACATGTATGATTTGGTTAGGACCTTCAACATGCTATAAGAGTTTTTCTCCATTACCTGAAATTACATTTCATATTTATGGGTTAGAGATGTGAAATTATTCTTGTGATGAATGTGTCAAAAAAATTCATATCAATTTCCTTTATTTATGCTTTTAAAATTTAAAGCTTTAAAATGTATCAATAGGTTTGAAGTTGTATATTTAATCCAAAAAACATCATGCTGAATTCTCTAATTGAAAGTAACTTGTATGAAACTATCAATCTCTTTGCTAATTTTAAAAATATAAAAAAAATTATACTGTGTACTCTTGTTGTCCTCAAAGTCAGGGATGCTTCTAAAATTAGTCAAGTTAAACTTTAATAATGTAAATCCAATTGAATAAATAAGTAAATGAGTAAATTTTCATAGAAAATGTATTTCAAACTAGTGAATTTTCCATTTGATCTAAAATAATTGTGGCAAAAATGATTAAAATGATATGTGCTTACCATGATATTAACCCTTTAAAAGTCTCATGAAATAATTAAATAGTCTTGGAAATAGCTTGGAAGTTGTAATTATATATCAATATTAAAAATATGGCCAATTAATTTTGTTTGTATACAGTTCCAATGTTAACTTCAAACAATTAAAATTCAAAACTATCTTTTAGTATACATTTTCTACATTTATTAAATTATACATCTAAGAAGTCAAGACAAGCTTATAAATTTTTGAACTAATAAATTTGAACCCAAAATGATAAATAAAATCCCATCTAGTTTTTCAACCAATCATTCTAATGTAGAGTAGATATGCCCTAGCACTATTTAAATTGAATAGATATTTCTACCCTTTAGATTATAAAAGAATTTTTCTAATTGATTTATCTACAAAGATGAGATTTTTTCCTTCCAATAGAGTATCTTACTTATTATCCTTCAATATTACTTTATTTTTTATACATTAACCCTTTCAAGAGGCTACTATGACCCTCAACTTATGGGGAACAATTTATCTTATTGATTTCTGAGACCACCTTGATGGCATCTTGTATATAACACATCAACTTAGTTGGAAGACATATTTCCCTCTTGAAAAGGTTCAATTACATCCATTCATTTATATCTATATATATTAGTATGCTTAGGTGACCTCAAGGTCTATCATAAAATATATGCTTAAGGATCCTACTAGTATGTTCATGACATGCTCATATAAAATTATTAAATCATTTATATATGAAAAGAGGATCTCAGTCTCATCTAGCCGACTCTAACCAAAATATTAAAGAAAATATAAATGGAGATAAATGAAATCTAAATAAATCATAAAAATATTCTTAAAAATACACATCAAAAGCTTCTAAGAACCTTCTTGAAAAAAATATAAAAACTAACTAGATGAAAGACAACTTAAGGTATCTTGTACACAACGGTGATGTAATCTTTCAAGAAAAATCAAGAAACATGTTTTCTATTTGTAAAAAATATGCTATAAAGATTTGAATTCTAAAATATGTATGTAAATCAACTAAAAATGTATGCTACTCATGAAACACATTATAAAGTTTCAAATCTAAAAATAGGTTGCGAATAAAAATATAACTCATATGAACTATAACAATCCAAAACTTGAAGAATCACAATACGAAGTAAAAAATATAGAGAAAGAAAAGGTGACATTATATTATATTCAAGATACTATATTATATTAGATTGAAGAGACTAAGCAATACCATATTCTGTTGGAATTTTCCATCTATTTATAGTCCTTAAAATTAAAATCAATTAGATATATAGATTCCTAGCTTAAAAAGCATACGCATGTTTCCTTATAATATTTTTATACTCAATTAGTTACAATAATAAATTCCTATAAACATATGGAAGGCAAATAGTTTAATTCAAAATGAGTTTTCCAAATAAAATAAAATACAAAATGCTCTAATAATATGACTATATTCACTAAATTTGTTGCAACAACTACTTTGAAAAATGAATGTAATTAATACACAAGAAGATACCTCTTTAGATTATTTTTCCATTCACTTTCCCAACTACCTCAAGTGCAATTAGAAACTTGGTCTATTCAAATAATATCTTCTTTTGTAAGGGTACATTGAGGTCCTTGCCTTCCCATTGTCTAGGAATGTATTTAAGAATGTAGAATGATTAGATTTAAAGATATATTATAGCATGAAATGGCAATTCAGAAATAAATCTCATATTGCGTAGAAGACAAGTATTAAATTATAGAAAAACAGATAATAAATATTAAATAATTTGACCTATGCATGTTTAAATCATATTTAATACATATTCGCAATAAGATGACTATTTGATTTGGTCAAATAGACCAAACATCTGAAGTTATAAATTACTTCCTCTACTTAGGGTTGTTGCACTTTCTTACTTTGTGTGATAGTATCCTTGTAAAATATTTATGTTATTTCTTTTCATTATAATTAATATTAATTTCATATTTAAGACTACTCTTATCAATACTTTTAGTTCATAGGAACAATTCACATGATGTTAAAAAATTAACTGTACAAAATTTTAGATCTTTCATTATACTAATATTATAAGTTTTTTTCTTATTCATTGACTATCAAAATCATTGAAACTTTAGTCTATTTGTCATTATTAATATGCATCACAATATGAAAACAAAAATATTAGATTGTATTACACGTTATCAATAGGCAGCCCCATCACTCGTGAATCTAAAGAAAAAAAAGAGACATACAAATTGTTTGTAATGCCCCTCTAGGTTGATTACAAAATAAGGAGGTATTGTGTCTATTATATCTTTCCAGTAATGTTATCAACAGATATATTTGATATTAAATTTTAATCGATATAGCTAGGAATATGGTTAATTGAGTTTAATTTAAATTAATTATTATTATTACTTACGAGTAATTAATAATTGATGTTTATGTCTATATGTATAAAGATATTAAGGGGGATAGATTAATACTTAATCATTTGGTTAATAAATTAATATTAAGTGGTAAATGAATTAATTGATAATAATGATTTGTTAATTGAATTAAATAAAATCTTTATTATGAATTAATTGAGTTATATTTTAATGCGTTGGTGGAATTTAATTATTAATTCTTTATAAGCTTTGTTTAGTATTGAGATTTATTTAATTAATTATTATCACTTATTGGTAACAAATAATTGATTTATACGCACTAAGGTATTAAGTAGTAATAATACCTTGTTAATTTATTAATAAATTAATATTAAAGTTAAAATTAATTAATAAATAAAATCTGTTTGTTTTATTAAAGTAAACAAAAGCTTGATTTATTAATTTTAGAATCATATTTTTTAATTAGTTAGTTGAATGATTTTTAGTTTCATATTAAATTTTTTTAATTAAATTTTGCTGAGGAAGTTTTTGGTTTTTTTGTCTTCTATGTGTGTGTGAGTGATTAAGGAAATTTCTTTCCTCGGGGGAGTTTCCAGAGGAAACCTCTTTATATTCTGGAAAATTTCCAGAATAAGGGGTTGTTTTCCTCGTAGGATTTTGTGGTTTCCTTTTTGTTCAGTTTTGGAAAATTCATCGGGAGTAATCTTCCATGAAGGGTTGAGTTGGTTTTTGGGGAAATATTTGTGTATTGTCAGAGCTAGATTTAGAGGCTTGGCTTGCAAACTTTCTACGAGGAGTGCAATTATAGGTAGGAAACGAAATCCTTATGTGTGAAGTTCTATTTTGTTATGAAAATTTTATGAATGTTTTCAAAACTTAGATTGTTTGTTATTTAATTGGGTAAACTTAGAGTTATCATTAAAAAAATTGTTTCTTCTGCTCATTTCCGGTGAAAAGTTATGGAAGAAATGAATTGGGATTTTGAAAAGGGTTTGTGTAATTAGATTTTATTTGTTTAGTTCAAGTTCTTTGTAGAATAAATTAAGTTCTCATGTGTGGGTTGGATTCCTGGATAGTTAAAATATTTTTTTTGGAAACAATTTGTTATTATTTGATTTGTTGAAAATCCTTCTAGGTGGGAAATAGTTCCAATTTATTTTTCCAGTTTTGATTTGTGGGTGTTAAACTTGGAAATTCCATCTAGTTTAATTGATTTTTCATTATCTATTTAAATAATAATAATAATTTATCCTTTATAGTATTTGGATGAAGTTGAGTTTTGATTAATTTAGTTATGAACAAGAAAATTTAATGTTTTTTAATGTTTTTATTGTTTATAAAAATAATTTATTTTTAATTAATTTTTTTGAGGCATGGAGAGTCATGGCTCTACCCAAGGCCTCGTTGTTAAATACCATGGTGCATGGTAGCCACGGCTATGGTAGCTACAACCCATGGGAAACCCACAACTGTAGTAGCCATAACCCATGGGAAACCCACGACTGTGGTGCCACAAAACGTGGGCCACCATGACTATGGTGAATACCACAGTGTGTGGTACCCATGGCTATGGTTGCCATAGCCCATGGGAAACCCATGGTTGTGGTACCACAAATCGTGGGCCACCATGGTTGTGGTGATTACCATAGTGCATGATAAAATATATACGGAGATTTTTTGTTATTACATACATACATACATATATATATGTATGTATGTATGTATGTATGTATGTATGTATGTATGTATGTATGTATGTATGTTTGTATGTATGTATGTATGTATGTATGTATGTATGTATGTATGTATGTATGTATGTATGTATGTATGTATGTATGGAATAAATTAAATTATTTTAGTTTGAAGAGATTTAGTTATAAGAAATTTGGTTTGGGAGAAATTAAATTAGGTTACATTTAATTTAGTCTCAATGAAATTTATATATATGTTAATTTGGTGATAATAAAATGAAATTTTATTATATAATTTGTTTTGGAATAAATGGAATTTTACACTATTTCATTTTTGTTTTAAAATTAAATTAAATTATTGTTATTTCTTTGAATCTTTCTTGTGTCAAAAATAATACTAACAGAGTAATTTATATCTTATTCTTTTATCTAGAAGATTACCTTTTTCACTACATTTATACTTTTATATATGTCTAATTGTATATACTTTACTATTATTATTTTGTAATCAATATATTTATGTGGATGGCAAGGATTAATTATTCTAATCCATTGGTAATCTTTTGTATATCTTTCACATTGTTAATTTAGTCAACATTGGTTGTCTTGGGGTTAGATTGGGATAGTGAACTTAAATGGAAATGTGCGAGTTTATATGTTCCTAAATTTTTAATTGAATAATGATTGTAGTATTGTTGACATTAATGTATTCTCATTTTGTGGGAATACTTTAGTTATAGATGCTCGATTATATGTCAGTGCTAGCCATATTACACTGTTGGTTTTACAAATGTGAGTTGTTTTGTATTCGTGAAGTTAATGGGCCAAAGATACTTTATGTCTTGATGTTAATGTTTGACTTGTGTATTGTTTTGATATTTAATTAAACCCAACCCATGATCTTTAATGTGTTATTTAGAGGATCTGGTTAATATTGAGAGGGGGGTGAATCAGTATTAACAACAAATTGAAATCTTAAACCAAATTGATCAATAATTCACCAAAACAGATCATAACTAGTACTAGTAGCCACTGAAATCAATCTACTTAATCAGATTTACCAAACTGCTCATTTAAGTGTTCCATATCATGCATGAAATAGAAAGATATCAACTTAACACAAACACAAATCAATCACCATATGAACACCAGGATTTTCACGTGGAAACCCAAATGGGAAAAAAAATGGTGGGAATTGGTACCCACAAGATAATGCACTCTTTCAGAATGTGCCTTGTTAGGAGCCTAGCCCGGTTAGGAGCTTATAATGATGCATGGTTAAGAGAAAACCCTCTTAGGAGTCACCCGGTCAAGGGATTTACAATATGAGCTCTATTTGGAGCTTTCCCTATTAGAAGAAACCTTGCAGGAGGATTTAAACTCAAGTTTTTGAGCTACCCAGTTAAGGGATTTACATGAACAAGGCCTGTTAGGACCTACCTGATGAAGCAATTTTGAACCTATTGTAACTGTTAGGGAACAACAAATGAACAATCTAGAAATGGCAATTCCTTTTTGTTTGTTCAAATCCACTTCAGCTCCAATTTGCTTCACTCTTGTAGATACACACCTCTGGTTTGGCTACTCACTCTTTTCTCAGATTACCAACACAATAAACTTTATCAAATTCACCTAAATACACTTTACATCTTTGTTGGTTACAAAACCCTAGATAAATTAACATTCAAATGAATTTACATAATAGATCATTACAGGTCATTACAAATCATCATACAAATTACTACAACAAATATCAAGACAATTTCAGCCATTGAATAATCATAACATGATACCACACATCAAACATGATAAGCAGTCAAACCCTTAAAGTAGTCTTCTATGCTCTTTGTTGTTTCCCAATAAATTCCATCCTTAATCACATGAAAAACATATTTTAATTTCTCACATGGGTTGTGACACATCACCATCAAGTTATGAACGTAATCAAATTCACCTCCAAACCATAAAGCATCATGGATCAAGAGATCTTGTTATTGGCTCTAAAACCTTCCTAAAACCCTACTGAAAATACAACATTAAATCACAAACATGACTTCCGGTTATCAAAACATGATGCAGTTTTGGTCATAGACTCATTAGAATGATATAAATACATATTTCAAACCATGTTTCAAATCACAACACCTAATTTCTCATCAATCTTCAGAACCAATTTCTTAAGTATAACATTGTTTCATGTTTACCGGTTAAAGTCCTATTTGCTAGGTTTTCTGTGAACAACATGGTTCATCTCACCAAATTAATCCATTACTAGTTAGGTTACACCAGTAAACCTAGATGAAAAAGTATTCAAGAGTAAACAATTACCATAGTTTCCATCAATGACAACACAAATAAGTGATCATCAAGTCACCAACCAATATTTCAATCTATACTGGTCATACATCACCATTCCAACAATCTCCTTATCATATCAACTATATCATCACCAACAGTCCTTCAATATTTCATCACCAAAAGTCCTTATACTGATATGTCAACATCATCATTAGTTATGCCAATAATGCCAACATTCTCCCTCTTTGACATTGATGGAAACACTATTGAACACAAGATGTCACTCAAAGGGGAGGGGGTGAATTAGTGGTTTCCAAACTTAACCCTTTTAATTCCTAAAATGTATGTACCAGTTAGTAGATCTAACACAAGGTGGATATACCGATGAGATAGGAAGATGATACAAATGCAACCACAGACAATAGGAACATCACATAACACTAGATGCACGAGGAAAACCCCACATGGGAAAAACCTTGGTGAAAAATGTTGCTTGAGCCTACTGCTCCAATCTGGCCTCACAATAAAACAATGGTTACAACATTTAGGGCACCAACCCAAGGAGTACTACCCCTGCTGATTTAGGGCACCAACCCAAGGAGCACCAACCCCTGATTTTAGGGCACTAACTCAAGGAGCACCAACCCCTACACCGAGCTCCAACTCGGTGAAAAAAAAGTCACATATCAATACAAAAGTAATCTCCTCATTACAAATAAGTTCAGTAACCTCTACAATGTCTCTTCTAGTTTTACTCTTCTCAACCAGTCTTCCTCTGCTCTATTGACTTTCGGTTCTCTTCTTACTTAGATCCTCCTCTCATTCACTCTCTTCTGCAACCTTATCGGTTCAGCCTCTACCTCTTCTCTTTCGATACTCTGCTCTCTGATCACTACTAGTTCTCAACTTGCCAGTTAACCTTGCTCTGATCTTCTCTATCTTTTTGGATCTCCTCAACCACTCACAATGTAATGCTCCCCTCTATGCTACCTTCTTACTGGTTGGAGCACTACTAGATCATCCCACTGTCAAGCTCAATGACAGTCTACCGGTTGCCTTAACCTTTCAGGTTGAACTCTTCTTTCTGATTCACTCTCAAGAACTCAGTCACCTTGATCTTCAATGAACTCTCTGACTGGTTGGATCTCTCCTGCACTATCACTCTCTATTCTTCAATATCTGTCTTGTAGCATCAATCAATCTTGGTCTTTAGTTGTCATATTTATATGTGTTTTTTCCCACCATGACCGACATTCAAACCTCTAGTATGCTAGGGTTCCTTCATCAACCATGAGGCACATTAGATTGAATCAGATCTTTTATCAGAAATAGACCACCTACAACCAATCACCTATCACCACCAATCATGCTTCTTCCAAAATAAGTTTTCTATAAATAGAAAACACGACCTCTTTGTCAGTCTTCACTTGTCAATCACCATGTAGTGATCACATAGTTAGATTCTCCTACCCTGATCATCACCTAGATACTCTACATCGATCATGATGCCAACAAATCATATCTGTATCTTCTGATCTGTTTCAAGCCGCATCCTTCTACTCTCGACTTGTGATATCTACTATCAACATTAATGTCAACTAGTCACCACCTACCTCACCGACAATGCACGATCCATTTATTGGACACTTGGACACCATGTGGTGTCTTTATTGGCATGCACCTCAGCTCAGTCACCATGTCGGTTTAGACTCTATCACTGACTACAACATACATCTGTTGTTCATCTACCAGTTCACTAACCCTGTCAGTTTTACCCTAACTAGATAAACTTCATTTCTACACTTTGTTGTTCTATTGGTGTAACACTTCTGTCAGTCACCAAACATACCAATATACAACATGCTCATCTTCATCAGAAAAGAGCTCTTCACTTGTCATATTGTCACCTTTATTGGTGGACATACTTATCAGTACCCACCTTAATGACACCATGTCATCAATGTTTAGTTGTCTCCATCTGTCTGCATCTGCATACCGGTTGCACTCTCTGTCTGTAGCTGCTCAAACTTGCCTTATTCATCATTAGACCATTTCTCCTATCAACTAGTTTGTCAAAGTGAAAAACTTATCCTTCCTTCTCTATACCAGCGACTCAACTTGCCAACTCTAGCTGATCTGATGCACATCTCTGATTTCATGGACTTGAGGCATCTTTATGTTTCATCGATTCATTTGGTGTGAGCCTTCAATCTCCTACCTTCAACTTCTTGACAAACCTATCCCAGAGAGTTATAATGCATTCCATGCATATTGGGGGATAATCTCGGCTTATAGGTGGGAGTGGATCCTTTTCATTCATTTTTCTTTCGGAATTGCATAGATATGACCTCCTTGTGTGAGGAGATACATCTCCTACACATAACCTGATAGACTTCCATATGTCTTTCTTTCTATCTAAGGCAACACACTTTCAGTCAATCTTCTCTTCATCTTGTGATAGTATCTCTATCTGGTGAAAGTCTTGCAATAAGACATCCAACTGCATACTGGTGTCTACACTTCTTCATTAGTTCAACCTTTGGTAGCATACTAGGCACATGCTTACCGCTTGGAAACAACTCAATGCCAACACATTACTTACTGGTCATTTATCAACTCATCATCCACCAGTTTACCAGGTACTGGTTCCTTCTTTGTAACATAGACTTGTATACTCAAGGGTTGACCTTACTAACCACACAATTCGTTGACATCCTCTTCTTACCATTTACAAGCTATACTAGTTGACATCAATGACACCATTATTGGTATATACCAATGAAAATAATACATATCAATCTCCTATACTAGTTGCCATTCTATACCAACAATCTCTCATACTAGTTGCCATGCTATACAGGTTGACATCAATGACAACACAATGCCAACAATCTCCCCCTTTAGCATTGATGTCAACACATGTAGTATCTGACATACTATAGATTCTCTCCCCCTTTGACAACAATGACAAAGGGCACTAACAAAGTTTCTCTCCCTTTTCTCTAGCAGTTGCTTCTGACTCTTTTGACCATTTACTTTGCATTCACTCAATTAGCATCACTTGAGATGGAGTGCTCAGACACAAACTGACACCATTTTTTTAGCTACCAAAATAGATATACAAACTGGATACCAATTGTATATACAAGTCTGATACCAATTGTAGAAAAAGTGTGTCAGTGAATTCCACTTACCTGTTGGTCAAATTGCATCATCTCCCCTTTGATATGCATAATATTATTCTGATCCTGATTTCTTGATCCCAAGTGTTGAGGCTAACACTGATATCAATTTAATATCACTTTAGTATTATCCGTTACCAAATTTATGTTCTCCCCCTATGTAGGTAACTCTCTCGGTGGTCTGATTGTGATTTCAATAAGTACAAATTGAATAGACATTGAAATACCTCACAAACATGGAACAATGAGCACATACTGAGGTCTCAATCATACTGGTATAGCCATAGACACTATCTCTCCCCCCGTGTCCAGCATGTCTGATACCAATCAAAAAATATGGTTGTTAACTCCCCCTGAGCCATAGATCTCAAGTCATATTTTCTTGTCAATTCCTAAACCGGTTCTCTAATCTTTACCTTATATCAGTTGAGCTATACATATGTGATCAATTGATAATCTTCCAGATTCATGACATCCATCACAACTTATGACATGATCTTATATGGACACAATGCCATACCACATCACTATCATGCCAAAATATCAAACCAGTTATCCCATAACAATGCAAGCATATATGATCTACTACCAGGCCAACATATGTCATTTAGGTCTTTTCCAATATTACCTGAGATATAAATTCCTTAAACCATGCTACCGAAGTTATTACAATGATCCCGAAACTCATTACATAACCTATAATATCGGTCAATATCCATACTGATTTCATACTACACATATTGTTTTCCTATACCAAACTAACATCTCCACTGGAGCACCTTCCTCTAACCTTTGTCTTCTTGTGTCAAGTTCCTCTAATTCCCATGACAATTTAAACCATCTACTAAAATAACCGACAATAATCAATCTCTCATCTATAGATGTGTAGCCAAGGCAGCAACTACACACATTGTCATCTCATCTCCTTCCTAGCACTGACAACAACTTGTCCTTCCACTTGTCCATTTCAACTAAGGGGGTGAGTGATGTGATCAATGTGATACTCCCCCTGAGTCCTTCATCTCCTTTAAGACTTATGAGATATCACATGTGCATTGACTACATAGTGTCAGTCCATGGTCATGTACTCTTCCTTCTTCCTCCATACTTTCTTCATCCCCCTTTTCTTCTTATTTTCAGTCTTGGGAGAAGGTCATACCTTATTCTGCTAATGGGTTCTTTCTCTACTAAATTCTACACCATGACTGGAAGTATTGTTGTAGAAACATATTGTGTTCATACCAAGTAGTTGTATTGATGACCTTCTATCAAGTTAGTTAGACCATCTTCTTCTAGTCATGCTATTGTAACTAGCTACCAGTACTGGTGGACCTCTTGATCCTGCATGGGCATTTCTCCTCTGGTTCCATTCAATTCTTTGATTCTCATATGCTCTATACCCACTTTTGAATTGATCATAATTGTTATACTGGCTGCCATCTGATTGCAAGTTCTTCTTTCTATAGTAAAGACTTCTATGGCCAAAGCAATTATATTGTTTTGTATTCATCTACCCTATGGCCATAATCTTTTCATGCAAAGTAGTAACCAAAGAAAGGGGGCTCATAACTTACAAATTTATTCTACCAAGCATGAGGAGATCTTACCGGCTTGGCTTCTCCATATTTGCTTCTCTGGGTGTGGATCTTGGATTTCCCACTCTCTACAACTCTTCCATCTGATCCCTTCTTCTCCCACACTTGATTTATCTTGTGGGAAACAACATTTCTTTGTCTTCTACCGGTAGGAGGTCTTCTAGGATTTATTCTTCTCAAGCTCTTGATTTTGGTGAAGCAGCCTTCTCTCATCTTTCCTTTTCCTTTTGGATCAACATAGTTTCTCCTTGTGGCACCAGACTTCATCCTCATATCTTCACCGGTTGTGGTTAGATCAACCTTCTTCTTGAAAGTATTTCTGACAATGAAGCTTTGTCCTTTGTTATCTCCATTTGAGGAGATAAACTGAATATCCTTGTGGGAGACATCCTTGTTGGTGGAGCATTCATCGACATCACAACTTAATCCATTAGTATCCTTGTAATGCTTTTTCTTCTTCAACATCTTGTCCAAGGCATCACTCCTGCCATCAAACTAGATCCTTACCTTGAGCTCATCTTCACATTTCTCAAGGTCATTGCAAATATTCTCTATTTCTCCTTTTATCTATCGATACTCTTTATCCTTTACCTCTAGCTTTGATGCTAGATCTTTACACCTACACTCCTTGATGTCTTCTAGCTGAGTCTTTAACTCTGAGATACTTCCTCGGATTCTTCAAGACATTTGAACAATTGGTTTTGTTCCACAATAGAAGCATTCTTAAACATCTTATATTCTTTTCTTACTCTTCTAAGTTCATCAAGAGAACTCACCAGTTCTCCTTCAAGATCTACCTCTACCTCATCTTCTTCTTCATCTTCATCATAATTTCCAAACACATCTTGCCGATGGGATTGATCTTCATGATCACTTCTAGATGTGTGCCTCTCATTTTCTATTTCTTAAACCATGAAGCAATGGGTTTCTTCTTCACCATTGATGCTGCTGCTAACTAATCTATCTTCATCTGCAGACACATGTGTTCCATTTCTTTTCTTTCTCTCAGGACTCGGTTCTATAGTGTTGGGTTCATTTCCATATAGCTTCTTCAAACTATCCCACAAGCTCTTTTCTGATATGCATCTATCCACCTCTAAGGAAACATCACCATAAAGCCCATTGAGTATAGCATTCATGGCTTCAACATTGCATTCATTTCTTCCTTCTATTTCAAGACTAGTGGGAGGACTGACCGGTCTAGAGGGACCATTAAAAACTGACATCTAGACATCATACCCTAAAGATGATAGGTAGAATTCCATCCTATAACTCCATAAGGAATAGCTTGAGCCATAAAACACCAGATTAAGGGTTGACACAAAATTAACCATTGTTTTCACACAAAAACTAGGATCTACACAAGCTAGAGAAAGCTTATCAACTAGGAAACTAAGCTCTGATACCAATTGTTGAACATAAGATGCCATTGAGAGGGGAGGTGGGCTGAATCAGTGGTTTCCAAACTTAACCCTTTTATTCCTAAAAAGTGTGTACCAGTTAGAAGATCTAATACAAGGTGGATATACCGGTGAGATAGGAAGATGACACAAATGCAACCACACACAATAGAACATTACAGAACACTGAATATACAAGGAAAACCCAATTTGGGTAAAACCTCAATGAGAAATGCTGCTTGAGCCTACTACTCCTATCTAGCCTCACAATAAAACAATGGTTACAACATTTAGGGCACCAACCCAAGGAGTACCACCCCTATTGATTTAGGGAACCAACCCAAGGAGCACAAACCCTTGATTTTAGGGCACCAACCCAAGGAGCACCAACCCCTAATTTTAGGGCACCAACCCAAGGAGCAACCCCTACACCGAGCTCCAACTCAGTTAAAACAAACTCATATATCAATACAAAAGTAATCTCTTAGTTACAAATGAGTTCTATAACCTCTGCAATCTCTCTTCCAGTTTTACTCTTCTCAAACCATCTTCCTCTTCTCTGCTCTATGTCGGTTCTCATCTCACTTAGATCCTCCTATCCTTCACTCTCTATTGCAACCTTACCGGTTCAGCCTCTACCTCTTCTCTGTCGGTACTCTTCTCTCTGATCACTACCAGTTATGAGCTTACCAGTTAACTCTTCTCTAATCTTCTCTAGCTTATTGGATCTCCTCAACCACTCACATTGCACTGATCCCCTCTATGCTACCTTCTTACTGGTTGGAAAACTACTGGATCACCCTACTATAAGGCTCAATGAAAATCTATCAGTTGCCTTAACCTTGTAGGTTGAACTCTTCTTGTCGGTTCACTCTCAAGTACTTAGTCACCTTGATCTTCGATGAACTCTCTTACTGGGTGGATCTTTGTTGCACTATCACTCTCTATCTTTCAATATTCGGGTTGCAACATCAATCAATCTTGTTCTTTAGTGGGCATATTTATATGTGTGTTTTCCTGCCATGACCAATATTCAAACCTCTGGCACACTAAGGTTCCTTCATCAACCATGAGGAACATTCGATTGGATCATATATCTTATCAAAGATAGATGACCTACATCAGATCACCTATCATCGCCAATCTAGCTGCTTCCAAAACATGTTTCCTATATTTAACAAACATGGCCTCTTTGTTAGTCTGTACTTGTCAATCATCATGAATAGATCATGTGGTTAGCTTTGCCTACCCTGATCAGAACCTAGACACACTGCATCGATCATGATGCTAATAAATCATATCTCTATCCTCTGATCTATCTTGAGCCACATCCTTCTGCTTTTGACCTGTGATATCCACTATCGACATTAATAATGACCAATCACCACCTACCTCACTGACAATGCATAGTCCATTTCTTTGACACTTGGACACCACATAGCATCTCTATCGATATGCACCTCAACTCAATCACTATGTCAGTTTAGACTATGTCACCGACCACAACACACAATCGGTGTTCATCTACCAGTTCACTAACCTTGTCGGTTTTACCCTAACCGGACAACCTTCATGTCTGCACTTTGTTGTTCTATCGATGGAACACCTTTTCTGGTAACCACACATTCCAATCTATAGCATTCTCATATTCATTAGACAAGAGCTCTTCATTTGTCACATTGTCAATTTAACTGGTGGACATACTTACCAATAACCACCTTGATGACACCATTTTATCAATCTTTAGTTGTCTCCATCTGTCAGCATCTACATACTAGTTGCACTCTCTGTCTATAGCTGATCAACCTTGCCTTATTCATCATTAGATTGGTCCTCCTATCAACTGGTTTGTCAAAGTTATCCTTCCTTCTGTGTATCGGTGACTCAACTTTCAAACTCTAGCTGATCTAGTGCATATCTTTGATTTCGTGCACCTGAGGCATCTTTATGTTTCACCAATTCATCTGGTGTGAGTATTCAATCTCCTGCATTTAACTTCTTAACAAACCTATCCCAGAGATTTATAATACATTCCATGCATGTTGGGGGATAAGCTCTACTTACTAGTGGGAGTGGATCCTTGTCATTCATTATGCTTCTGGCATTGCATAGATATGACCTCCTTGTGTGAGCAGATACATCTCCTACACATAAACTGATAGACTTCCATATGTCTTTCTTGCCATCTGAAGCAGAACAATTTCAGTCAGTCTTCTCTTCATCCTGTGATAGTATCTCTATCTGGTGAGAGTCTTGTAGTAAGACATCCAACTGCATACTAGAGTCTACACTTCTTTATTAGTTCAACCTTTGCTAGCATAATGGGCACATGCTTACCGATTGGCAACAACTCAATGCCAAAATATTACTTACCAACCATTTTTCAACTCATCATCCACCGGTTTAGCAGGTATCGGTTCCTTCTCTACAACACAGACTTGTATACTCATGGTTTGACCTTACTAACCACACAACCGATTGAAATCCTCTTCTTACCATTTACAAGCTATACTAGTTGACATCAATGACACCATTATTGGTATACACCAATGACAACAATACACATCAATCTCCCATATCGATTGCCATTCTATACCAACAATCTCTCATATCAGTTTCCATGCTATACTGGTTGACATCAATGAGAACATAATGCCAACAAATACTAAAAGAAAATTCATCATTTTCTACTTTCTCTTCTCCTCCTTTGTATGATATTTTGCCCATTATATTACTTCTCCCATATCGGCTACATTTTTTCTCTCGGTCATATTACTTCTCCCCCTTTGATAGCAATGGAAAATGTGCAAATTCATCTTATAACATCTTCACTGTTGTTGTTTTTATCTCCATCATCTTTGCTAACCTCAACTTAGTAGCTCCCCTTGAGGAGTAGCCCACATCTCATCAATCCATAGTGAAAAATATTCAATAAGTACTGGATTGATGCATCACCTGCATCTTAGTTGATCTTGTGTAGGGGTCTAACCCATAATTTACCTCTGAGATATTCAAAGATCACCTTAGGCAAAGGTTTAGTGAATATTTCTACTAACTTCTCTTTGCTAGACACATGTTCCCTTCTCACTTGCTTCTCCTGTAATCTCTTCCCCAAGTGATATTTCAACTTAATATGATTAGTCCTTGCACGTAACACCAAATTTTTTGAAATATTTATAGCACTAGTGTTGTCACAATAAATAATCACCAGTTCAGTCATATTCTACTTAAAACCTTCCAAAACATGTCTCATCCAAATAGCCTATGTACAATTCATAGATGCAGCCACATATTCTTCTTATGTAGTTGATTGTGATACACAAGTTTTCTTTTTACTAGTCCAAGATACTAGTCTACCTCCAAAAAGAAAATTTCCACCGGCTGTGCTTTTTCAATCATCAACATTTGTAGCCCAGTCTTCATCTGTGAAAACTTTCAAAGAAAAGTTACCTGTGTAAGGATACCATAAACCATAATTGAATGTTCCTTTCAGATACCTGAATTTCATTTTTACTACTACCATGTGTGTCTCCTTGGGACTCTTTTGAAATCTAGCAACTAAACCAATAGCATGTGCAATATCCGGTCTATTGTGAATAACGTAATGCAAGTTTCCAATCATAGAGTTGTATTCTTTCTCATCTACAGAGGGTAAATCATCCTCTTTTTATAATTTGCAACCTATCACCATTGGAGTACCAACCAGTTTGCAATCTTCCATCCAAAAAGTCTTCAATTTTTTTTTCACATACTTAGTCTTGATGAACTTATAAGGCGTTGAGAGGGGGGTGAATCAGTGATAGTTTGAATATCAATTTCACCAACTTAAAACTCAATAGACATGTAAGAAATAACACCAAGTATGCAATCACCACATAAAAAATAAACCACATGACACGAGAGTTTATACATGGAAAACCCAAATGGGAAAAACCAGGGTGGGAGTCGGTACCCACAATATCCACTATCTATAGTATAGAGATCTGACTGGTTAAGGTCTACAACACCCAGTTAGGGGCAGACCTTGTTAGAAGTGTCTAAGCCTAATTAAGAGATTTATAAAAAGGCCTGTGAGGACCAGCCCTGTTAGGAGCTACCTAAGTAACTGGTATTTACAAACACAAGTTAATGTGTCACCTGGTTAGAGGGTTTAATGATCCAAACTATTAGGATTTGACTGCACCTTGTTAGGAGTGACCTTGTAAGAGGATTTTCTTGTTGCAACTATTAGGGAGAAAAAATTACAAATGATCTTAGTATAAAACCTTCAGCATCTGATAAGATCTACTTCAGAACATTACAACATCACATAGACTTTATCTTTCAACTCCTTTGATCTTCACACTATCAGAAAATACAAAATTCACTCATCACATATCACACTATCAAGCTCATGTATATAGATCCTTTCATACCTCATCACACAATTAAAATCATCATAAGGTCGGCTAAAACCCTGTTAAAATTCCCTAGGTTCAATGCATCTAGACAATTCTACATTGTACACTTTAGTTATCTCGGCCATTGACATAACAAATCCAATTCTATGTCATTTTACTGATCTGAGTGATTTTCATCACTACCAGTTAAGTCTCGATCAACTAATATGTTCTGTCAAACAAAACACGTTCACCTAATCGATTCAACACATGTGGTCACGAACATATCTTCATCTGATATTCTTCAATGTTGTTGCAAAACCACATCATCTCAATCTTCGTGATTTTCATGTACCAGTTGTCAGAATGTAACATTATCTATCACTTACCGGTTGAAGTCCTAATTACCGGTTTTGATAAAAATTGTCTCTGCTTTACCAGTTAAGTCTCTCTGGTTGAACTGTAGGACTTAGATGACTTAAAGAAACATAGTTGCCATAAATGACAACATACAAAATAATCATCATACATAAATCAAATCTCTATGCACAATAAACATATACCAATTGCATCAAGCAAACACACATTACCAGTTTAGTTCAAATGACCAAATGCCAACAATCACCCCCTTTTGAATTAATGGAAACACTTAGGAAAAAAATTTCAACCAAGTGTGCAAAACAAAAAAAAATGACTTGATGACATACATTCCCCCTTAGCAATTGCATGTTGTTACAAATATGAAATTATTACTCCCCCTTAATAGTAAATACAAAATTTTGACTAGACTCTTAACTATTTATCCCCCCCCTTTGACAATAATGCCAAATATAGAAGTAGAATACATACATTACATCAAAATTTGTTAGCATAATTGCATTTATATATAGAAATAAAAGTGTTAAGGTCTTTACAATACAATTCTCAAGGAAACGTCACTATAATGAAACTTCAACTACTTAAGATCATTGTCCCATGTTTCCAACAGTGTCTCGGTAATCTCAACATGTGTCAAGATCTGTGCTACAAACTCTTCCATAGCATCAATTGTACTCATCTTAGGAGTAGCCAAAATTGCCTTTGATTCCTTGAATGCTCTGTGTATAATATCTACTTTCAAAAGTAGTTGAATCTAGAGTTCTTTTAGTGATCTAACCCATTTCACTTGCTCATGTTCACAAAGTTCTAACTAGTGTTGTAGATCAACAACCTTTTTACCAAAAGTGATCATTGAGTCCTATAATGGTATGAATGTTTGACTTAAATTTTTTATCTCCATCTCAGTATCAGCTCTCTTCTTTCTCAAGTCAGCACAAAATAGTGAGAACTAGAAAATATTAGCCAAAATCTTACAGTCAGTTTCCAATCCAGTCTTCAACAAGTCTTTATTCACCATTAGGGCTACTTTGCCTTTATTTATCTCAACCATTAACTGTTCTCCCCTTTTCTTCTTGTAATCCTTTTCAACAAAAATGTATGCAGCTTCTTCAAGGGTTTTAATGTGTTCATTGACACTAACAACTAACTGACCAAGTTTGGCAATAGGGATAGCCAAATGTTCTGTATCAGTCTCCGATAAGAGAATTGACAAAATATCAACGACAGTCCTTATAGTCTTTGCTTCTCTTTGTTGTTCCTTCAATCTTTTCTTTTGTGCCTAGGATTGGATTGTTGTAGCAATCTCCATTAACTCTAAAGAACTCAAATTGTCCATATTGATACGACCTTTTATGCTCACGAAGTCATCATCATCATCATCATCAAGTATTTTTTTCTTCAATTTGGATTCAGGAGGTACCTCGGGAGTTGTTTTTATTTCTTTTGTTCTCCTCTCCTCTTCCACTTTCTTTGTTTTCTTCTCTTCCTCCTTATCTTTTTCTGTCTCCTCTTCCTTAGTGGTGTCTTTGACCGGTTGTGGATTTTAAATAGTCTGTTCTTTCACTAGTGCTTCCTCTTCCTTATCAACTAAATCCTTGTGATTATCCTTAGTAGCATCATTTACATTTACATCTACACTTACATTGACTGGTGCAATCTGAGTCTCTGTTCACTGTGCATTCACCGGTTGCTTAGTTGATCTTTTATATGCCTCTTTCTCTTCTCCTTTGTTCTCAACTTGTTCCTGTTGAGTATCAAACATCTAAATTGTCATCAATGTTAGAAACATTATCAGCATCAATGGTATCATCATTTGTTATATCTACAGGTTCAGTATCAATAGGATCATCTTGCATATAATTATTGTGTGGTTCAAAGTTTGTGACCTCTACACCTTCAGGAAGTTCTTTTGAGTTAGGCTTATCAATAGTAATATCCTTAATTACTTTATCTTTCTCCACTTCTTCATCAGGAATGAGACCTAAAGCCTTTTTCACCAAAATCTTTGTCTCCATTTGAACTGATTTGGTCTCTCCAACAAGCATTCTTGTTAATCTCTTCTTTGATCTGAAAATTATATTAACCTTTATCTATTCGATTTTCTCTTCAGTCACTTCTAGTTGCAAGTATTTAAGTGTATAATCAATAAATTCTTTATCTAGGCTAATTGTCCCTTGCCACCTAGCATCAATCAAATTATATAAGGAATCTAGATTTTGCACTTGTAATTCAATGAGGGCTCTACTAAACTTGTTCATACTGAAGATGATTGCATCTTCAATCTCCCTTTATTGACTTTTAGACAAATGAGTAAACAGTATGTTTAAACCTTTGTAAATACCCTACTTCTTAATAATTCTAGCCATTCTAGTGAAATAATCTTCAAGTGTCAATATTTTCCTAGCTTCTTTACCTTTTCAAATAGTCTTCTGCTTCTTAGCACTTGCCCTTAGTGCTCTCTTATCTTCTTTTGATTCTATTTCCTCTATATTTGTCATTGGTTTGTGAGCTTTCTCCTTCTTTCTTTTTCCATTTTGGGCAGGCACAATAGGACTGTTCAACAATTTTACCTTTCCTTTGAAATTGTATTTTAGAGGGTTTCCCTCTTTGGGATTCAACATAATTTTTTGGCTTGATGATGATTGTAATGTATTCATCACTTGTCTTCATTGATGAAATACTCTCACACACATATATGATAACATTGACTGCTGGTGTAACTTCAATTGGTTCTCACTACCAACCGGTATGTTTAAGGTCTATCTCTAACTGGTACTGTGTGTCAACCGATATGTGCCTATGAGATAACTTGTGGTAACACTAAGTCAACATCAGAATCAGGATGAAGATGAAGAAGAAGATCAAGTGGAATATTCCATAACAACGATCCACTAGTTTTATTGCAATCGGTATTAAACTGCTCTAACTGGTATCTGTTGTTGTGATGGGTTACTAGCACCATTTATTTGGTGGTCATTTTTGTGATGAATTATGTTTACTTGTCTAGATACACTGCACCTAGGGAATTGTGTTCCTATGACCGACATAAGGTTTGTATGTCTATTTAAAGATATCTTAGAGAATCATTTTGATGATGATAACATATAGAGAGTTGTTATGTGAAAAGAGTGAAAAAAAATTTGTTGAAAGGTGATAAGTGTTAAGATGCAGAGCAGTGTTGAATGTACTTAGAAGAATCTGATCAAGCAACTATTCAGAACAGATCAAACCATTCTTGTTGTTCTCTAACCATTACAATAAATTCAAATCCCTTAACCAGGTAAGCTCTAACAAGCTTCATTGTACAAATCCTCTAACAAGGTGATCCATTAGTTTGGATTCTCAAATCCTCTAGTGAGGTTACTCTTAATAGGGTAGTACTCTTGACAAGGTATAAGCTTCTAATCAAGCATGGAATCTCTAACAAGATTCTCTCCTAGCAGAGCTCTTTGTAAGACCCTAATCGGTCAGTTTTCTATTATTGTAGATAGTTAACTTGTGAGTTCCATCTCACCATGGTTTTTACCTATTTGGGTTTTCCACGTATAAACATGTGTTATGGTGGATGTTTCACTTTATGTGGATGTTGTTATTTTATTTTGGATAACATGCATTTTGTTTAACTGCATGGTTAAATTCATCTACCAGTTAGTGTTTAAAGTAGTGTGTGTTTTGGTGTCACTGATTCACCCCCCCCTCAGTGCTTTTCAAGTCCATCAATTGGTATCAGAGTCTAACTTCTTTGAAGCCTAACCGCTTAAAAGGGAATCTTGAAACTACAATAGGGGACATAAGCTACTTTGAGATGGCTAGAGAGCTAGAAGCTAGTAGAAATGAAGTTGAATCCCTTAGGGGCAAATTGAAAGCTTTTCAAGTCAAGAGGAGAGAGCTATCTGGAAAACTGTTAGAAATATCTGACAATAGTTCTTCAGACGAAGCTAATATTGATGCTTTATCAGAAGAAGTTGAAAATTTGTAGGGTGAGAAATTGAATCTAAGGAGAGAACTGGAAGGTCTCACTATCCGCATGAGTCAGGAGTTGGAATCCAAAAGAGCTGCTGAAGATCTTATCAAGGAAAAAGATCAAGAGATTCTAAAAATCAAACGGGAAAGAGACACCATGCATGAGGACTTAATAGCTGAAATAGAAGAAAAGGAGAACTTAAATCTAGACCTTGAGTTGGCATCATCTTTGAAAGAAAATATGTCTAAGCATAATGAGGATCTTGTCAATAAGCTTACTAAAGCCAATGAGTAACTCGAGAAGTTTGTCAAAAGTTCTACCATGGTGGAAGAACAAATTCAATCACAGAGATTGAAGGGTGATATGTCTAGACTTGGCTTTCATACAACTGAAAAAGGTGATTCATCTGGTACAAAGAGCAACTATCCAAAGAATAAAAATGCTTCTAAAGTCAATAAGGCTACCAGTAAGAAGGTTTTTAAACCTGTCTGCTTTGTTTGCCATAAGCCTGGTCATACTGCAAATGTTTGTAGGAACAAGCCTAACAAAAATGCAAGCTACAATACTAATACTAGGTATGTATCTAGAAAGTTTGAAGGTCACTGCTACACTTGTGGAATGTATGGGCATAGACACATTGGGTGCAGATATGGTGCAAACAATCTTGTACCACACATGCATTCTAGACCATATGGTGACCAGACAAGCAATTTTGATAACTAAGTGAACAGGAACTAGCAAAGATCCTATGACAACCGGTTTAGTCCATTCAAAATGGAAAAAGCAACAAATATTGTGTGTATGTTTTGCAATAAAATTGGTCATTTGGCTATGAACTATAGAAAAAGAATAGGAAGAGGAAATGCAAGACCTTGGAGATCATCTGGTATGGTCTGTTATCACTGCAACAAACCGGGGCACCTAGCAAAGTTTCGCAAAACCAGAAACAGTAAATCGGTTAACTCTATTAAGGGTCAGAAAGGAAAGCAAAAAATTGATGTTGATGAAACAAGAGAAGATATGAACCAAACATGGAAGAAGAAAAGTGAAGAATTGCCTGTAGAAGAAATCATTCCTTCACCCAGTGAAGAGAATCCAGCACTGCTGACTTAAGCCTGTCTAAAACGGCTAAGAGGAGCGTAATGGTAAAACATATTTCAGACCCCTTTTGTAAAATAAGTGGGAAAGAATCTTTTTGAATTTTGATTTTTGGTGACTTTTTGTTGACATGTTAATTAATCGGTATTTCACTTGAGCGGCGAAATTAGGGTTTGTAACCTAAAAGTATGAGCATTTATTGCAGTCAGTAAAAAGGATAAAAACAAGTTTTACCTTATCATTTTTACCATGACCCTTTTGAAAAGAAATGGAAGTGACTGCAGAGCAGAGTAAGATTGTCTTGGTGCAAATTGGCAAATTGGTTTGTAATTAAGAGAAATCAAGTTGAATCGGAAGCTACAGAGAAGTGAATAGGAGTGTAGTTGAACAATTCAACCGGGAAACCGAGTGACGTTCAAGACATTAGGTATTTCTTTGTAAACCACCTCGAAACTTGTTTATCTAGAATGACATCTATCTCTAAGTCTGTAGAGAGGTTATTGATCATTGTTGAGCCTGAGGAAGCTCTAAAGGTAGATGAAATTATGTCTTATAATGCATTGTCACAAGTCCCAAGTGGAGTCATGATCCAAGGTGATTTGGCCAGCTGTATAGATTGCAAAATTGAAGATTTGGGAAATCTTTACATCTATACTCAGTTGAAATCACTCTGTAATAAGGAAGGGAAGATTGATCCTAAATATGCTAGGGTTTTGGAAAAAGAATTTCACAATGGCACCTACCTTCTTGAAGATTTTGAGGAAGATCACATTAGAATAATTTTGAGTCGAGTCCACAGAGAAAATATGTATTTGGAAAGGACTCACACAATTACCAAGGAAGCCATTAGGGTTGTAACGGGTTATTGCTCAACTGGGAAAGTTCTTGAGTTGAGGAAAATTTCAAAAGACATTGTCTTCAAGCTAACTAGTTCTACCTCTGATAGGTGTTCTTTCTCTATCAACAATATCAGAGATCCTACGATGAAACTTGCAGCAATGGTGGTAGGCTACCAAGTATTTTACTCCAGTAGACTTAACAGTGTTCCATCCACAACAATTCGTACAACACATAGTATGATTGTTGGAAATGAAGACTATGATATCTGTGAAGCTATCAGAGTCCAGCTATTTCAAAATTTGAAATCCATCAAAAAGGACAATACTCAGAAGTTCTAGTTTGGTTAGTTGTTGGCTAGGTTATTTTTCTACTTTCAGAACTTTCTACCTGGTATAGGTGACATTGAATGGTCCAATGAACAACCGGTCAATGCTTAGATAAGGAACAACATTAAGGCTGTGAAGAATACCTTTTCAGCTACCACCAATAGGTACTTTAATGAATTTCAGAAGAAGATGAGCTTGAGAATGACGATACCTGAAGATGTGGTAAGACATTTTGAAAAACACATAATCTTCACGATTATAGCTGACTTTTGCTTAATGCAAGCAAGAGAACCTAGAGAGGAAGAAATTGAAGATATGAGCTACGAGGTCAATCATGACTTACTGGTTGGCTATGCTAATACCCTATTAGCATCGCCCATAGGCAAAAAGAAGGCAAAGTTGGACATCTTAGCAATCCAAGCTGCACCTGCTTAAACCAGTCCTGCACCTGTAGCTAAAACTAAAGGAAAGCAAAAGAAAAGTGATGAAAAATCTCCTATGAAGAAAACTACAAGGGTGACTTAGAGTGTCCTAACTAAGAAGGAACCAACACCTAAAATAATTGAGAAAAAGGAGAGTGCACCAAAGAAGAGGAGGAACAAGAAACTAATTTTGCAACCAGAATCTGAGGGTATAGAGTCTGAAGAAGAAGATCCTAAGAAGGAGAAGGCAACCGACAGAACACCTCAAAAGGCAAAAGTAGTGCCAAAGGTAACTACACCATTAGATATTGCCACCTACAAGCCTGAAACAATATTTGAAAGAACAATGAAGTCATTGGGAAGAAACAAGTTTGAAAATGTTAAAGAACATTATGATTCTTTTACTGTAGATGGGCAGAAGAAAATACTCCAACAGGTAATAACTTTGTTGAATCACTACTATAGATTTCCTCATGATTTAGAGAAAGATATTTCAGTCTCTTTGTATAATACTTTGTTACAAAAATGGGAAGAAGCCACTCGGTTAGAAAAGAAGATTATTGATGAAATATTTGTACAGTATTTTCCCATGTTATCATCAGATGGAATTAGTGCTTTGACTTAGGAATACAAAGTATATTTTGATTTTAAAATGAGGAGATTGAAGCTCCTTAATGAAAAAAGGGCAGTTATTGAGTTAGAAACTCACCAACTAGCCTGTGTAATCAAACAAAGGGAAGAGAACCTCCACTATGTCAATAAAGATGAAACCACAGATGATGTTTCTCCACCGGAAATGGATATAGAGGAAATTGTTCCAGCTGATATACTCTATTCAACCAAGAAGAAAGATGACTCCATTATTCTTGTTGATGAGGATATTCAGGATACAGTGGACCTATCTGGAGACATTACTACACCAGATATGGATCCAACTTCAATCACAGAAGTATAGGGTACATCAGGTAATCAACCAGGTAATCAACTAAAGGAGGTCAGTCAACTGGCAACTGAACAACTGGAAAAACCCCAATCTCCACCGGTCATTAAGATCACTCAAAAGGAGTCCACTGAGGAAGCTACTACTCAGCAAGCAAAAGATAAAATAGAAGAAAATACAGAAAGAGCCATCATTAAGTGTATACCCCCTGAACCGGCAAGGCAAAAATTTCTTAATGATGATGATGAAGACTCTTTAAGTATTTCAGGACCTATTGATATGAATACCTTGAGTGCATCTGAAATGATGAAGATTGCTAATGTTATGCAATCTCGTGCACATAAGAAGAGGTTGAAAGAACAAAGAATTGAGACAAAGACAATCTAGAATGCAGTAGAAATTTTGTCTAGATTACTACCAGAAAGCTCTGTCGCACATCTGACCAAATCAAATCACTTGAAGATGCTACTCAAATATCTGTTGAGAAGAGCCACAAGAAGGCATATGGAGATAAGCTGGCTAAGCACATTGAAAATGTAAAAATAACTTTATCTCATAATGGCAGTCTATTGAAGAAAGCTATCAAATCTGGAGGAAAGAATCTTGCCTCTACCTCCAATGTTACTTTCTTTTATTCTGACATTTCTAAGAGTCAAGTTGAAATTGAGAAAGAAATTGAAAGGCTATGCAAGGCATATGTCCCACTCCAAGACTCCATTCATGTATTTAATTGGTCTATAGATGAACTGCATGAGAGACTAATCATGAATGATAATGAGAGAGCTAAGGGATTCCAATCTCTAAGAGAGATCAAGAGTCATCTCACCTCACAGATTGATATTCTTCAAAGAGGCCACTCCATTGTAGAAGCTATTCTTGCTACTCCTGAAATGTGCTTGCTTGACTCAATGGAAGAATTATATTCTCAGCTGTAGTTTACCTCTGAGTATACGAATCACATATTGGAATCATGGCAGAATGCTCTATCCCAGATGAAGCAAAATTTCAATAATATTTTCATGAGAATAGCCAATGCATGAATTTGTTTCAAATTGTAATATATGCTGAACTCTTTGATACAGATTTTCTATATATATATATATTTTTTACTTTATCATTTTGGCATTGTTGTCAAAGGGGCAGTAATAATATGTATGCGTGTTTTTGAAAATTCTGTATTTATGCATGCATTAAGCGGGAGTATTACATTCAAAGGGAGTCTGAGTATATATATGTAGATATGTTGTGTATGCACACTTAGTAGTATTGTATTACTCAACATTTTTAAGTGTTGCCATCAATTCCAAAGGGGGAGATTGTTGGCTTGATGATGATTGTAATGTATTCGTGACTTGTTGTCATTGATGAAACACTCTCACACACATATATGATAACATTGACTACCGATGTAACTTCAATTGGTTTTCACTACCAACCAGTATGTTTAAGGTCTATCTCTAACCGGTACTATGTGTCAACCGGTATGTGCCTATGAGATAACCTGTGGTAACACTAAGTCGGCATCAGAATCAAGATAAAGATGAAGAAGAAGATCAAGTGCACGATTCCATAACAATGATAAACTAGTTTTATTCCAACCGGTATTAAACTGCTCTAACCGGTATCTGTTGTTGTGATGAGTTATCAACACCATTTGTTTGGCGATAATTTTTGTGATGAGTTATGTTTACTTATCTAGATACACTGTACCTAGGGAATTGTGTTCCTACGGCCAATATAAGGTTTGTATGTCTATTTAAAGACATCTTAGAGAATCATTTTGATGATGATAACATATAAAGTTGTTACGTGAAAAGAGTGAAAAAGCTTTTATTGAAAGGCGATAAGTGTTAAGATGTAGAGCAGTGTTGAATATACTTAGAAGGATTTGATCAAGCAAGTTTTTTGCTACTCATAATAGATCAAGCCATTCTTGTTGTTCTCTAACCATTACAATGGATTCAAATCCCTTAGCCGGGTAAGCTCTAATAAGCTTCATTGTACAAATCCTCTAACAAGGTGATCCATTAGTTTGGATTCTCAAATCCTTAAGTGAGGTTACTCCTAACAGGGTAGTACTCTTGATAGGGTATAAGCTTCTAATCAAGCTTGGAATCTCTAACAAGATTCGCTCCTAGCAGAGCTCTTTGTAAGACCGTAACCGGTCAATTTTCTATTACTGGAGATAGTTAACTTGTGAGTTTCATCTCACCGTGGTTTTTACCTATTTGGGTTTTCCACATATAAACACTTGTGTTATGGTGGATTTTAACTTTATGTGGATGTTGTTACTTCATTTTGGATAGCATGTATTTTGTTTAACTGCTTGGTTAAATTCATCTACCGGTTAGTGTTTAAAGTAGTGTGTGTTTTGGTGTCACTGATTCACCCCCCCTCTCGGTGCTTTTCAAGTCCATCACATTTCACCTTAGGTTCTTCTACTTTCTTCTTCTCGGCTGCTTTGGCTACTCTAGTCTTACCAATGGAGGTATCAGTTGGTACACTAGAAGTTCCACCTTGTTGAGCCTCATATTTGGCTGTTGCTGCAGTTATCTATTCTTTTGTGAATTCGGCCTACTCAGCAAATGCCTCTACCTCTTTCCTTACTTTCTTTGCTATCACCGGTTGACGTAATTCATAGTGCATTTTCAGTAGTTTCCCCTTATAGGTTCCAAACCTCTTGAAGTGGTGGTATCGACAAGCTGAGCTAACAAATGATCAACATAAGAAACAAGTAGATATTTATCTACTTCATAACCCACAGACATTACCCATGTGGTTCTAGGAATAACAACTTCCATCAAGGATGTATCTATGTCAACCATAAAATAGATAGAATCCTCATACCGATTGACTACCTCTGTCGGTATGCATTCCCTAGCATGCATTTCCTTCTAAAATTTCTTAAAATATCCCCATGAAATATCATCATACTTTCTTTTCAGCATCGTAATGTTGTTCTTCATCTGCAATAGGGAAGGTATCTGTGTTATCCATTGTACATCATCAAAACTAAGGAAAATTTTTTGGAAATAAAAGAATAAGCCCATGATAAGCTGTCCAAACTTGAATATAATATTCTTTTCCTTCTTGAATGCTTCCAAATTAGCCACTAACTGACTCCTTAGAGCTTCAGTCAAGTCATAGTACACATTTTCCTTAATCATCCAGTATGCAATGTGAATTGTTGTTGCCGATATACTGTTCATTATGCTTGAATAGAAAATTCTATACCCAATCACCATAGATGAAAATTTAATAGCATGATCATTAATATTATTCACAGTCATGGCTCTTCTATCCCATCTAGATCTAGTTAACTTCTCAACATCACTCTTAGGTAAAGACCTAAGCAACGACACTTCACCGGTTCAGTAGAAACTGGTTACAACATCGATTGCTTCCTTAGTTATTTTATGAGGTCTATCCAAACACATGAACTAATCATGAATGTGGCTCAAAACAAATCTTACCAAATCATCATCAAAATCATCAATGAAATTGATCTCATGATGAAAACCTTTATCGACTACACTTCTAAACTGTTCGTTCAATCTTCCCTGTTCATTACACAGAGATCTATATTGCTTGTAAATAACTATAACTCCCAAGTCTTCAATTTTGCAATGATAAAAGGATCTGATTCCTTAGATGGTTTTTCATCACTCTTCTTCTTCCAAGTCTTACCCATCTCAGCTCTGTTTTCTTCAATATCAACCTTCTTCTTTCCTTTCTAAGTTGTAGGATGATTCTATTGGCATATGTGCAAGAGTATGATGACATGATGATACTGTATGTTGTCATTGATGTCAATATGCTGAAGTATGAACTGGTATATTGAAGTAAGCAACTGGCAAGAGAACCTGTATGATGTTGTGAACTGGTATATGTGCAAAAGTGAAGTGGTATGTTTGTCCAAGTAAACCGGTATGTTGGAATGTGAACCGGTATATGGAAAGTTTTGTATCAAGATTTCATTTGGTATGACTACTAGTTGGTAGTCTCAGCTTTAGGGTTTTCGTTTGATGCATTCCTAGCCTATGTGATTCAACCAATGACATCTTGTAATGATTTTGCATTGTAATGAAGATTAGATCATGTTGCCACGTCAGCCTTGTGCGCATGAAGGATTTCCTTGAGGATCTTGCATGAAGGAGATTGATCCTATCTACCTTGGGAATGTGTGAAGTCTCTATAAATGGTGGAGAACACATGATGGGTTATCAGCCTCCAAGAAGTGGTGAAGAATGAACATTGGAGAACATCTTGAGATCTGTTCAAGACTGTTGTATTCAATGCAATGAGATTAACGATTAGGATTGAACTGACTGAATTGTCTAACCTAAATGTTTAGGGTTTAGGGTTTATGATATCATCCTATCTATTTCTTATAAGGTCGATGATGTTTTTCATTTTGAGGTTGTTGGCAAATGTTGTGTGTGTATCCAAGTGAAGAGATACGTGATTCTTGCCAAACCAGAGAAGTGAATAGATACCTGCAAAGTGTGATTGTAGAAGTAAAGGAACTAAAGTGGATCTGCATTAGCAATGAGTGTTGTTACCAGATCATTGTATTACCTGTTGACCTCTAACCATTTCAGTAGTTGGAAAATCCCTTAACAGGGTAGCTTTAATAGGCTTGTTGTAAATCCTTTAACAGGGTGACTCAAAATCATTGATTTCTTAAAATCCTCTAACAAGGTAACCTTTAACAGGGTTTAACCCTTAACCAGGTGATCCCTAGCAAGATTGGTTCCTAACAAAACCTATTATAAATTCTTTAACCAAACTAAGCTCCTAACAGAGCAAACTTTAGAAGTGTTCAAGAACAACTTGTGGGTATTCATCCCCACCATGGTTTTTCCCAGTTGGGTTTCCACGTGAAAAATAAGTGTGTTATGTTTGATGCTTTTTCATATGTTGCTTTAATATTTTCTGTCAAGTGGTAAAGCATGTTGAACCAGTGGTCATTACATTTCTAATGATGTATTACTTGTTTATGCATATGGGTGAAGTGGAAATAAGATATTAGGTTGTGTGGAGATCTAAGTGTTACCGGTTTAGGTTCTTCACAGTCTCACTGTGTGTTAACCGGTAGTGCCTTGATTTAGATCGGTGATACTGTTTACTAGTTGAGTTCATTATTTGTAGTCAAAGTGGTTTAAGGAAGGTTTTTTTCTATACTGATTCACCCCACCCCTCCTCTCAGTACCAGTTTGGTACTAACTATTCATGATTATTCATCAGTTGGTATTAGAGCATCATCCAGGTCCTCTGTGTTATAAGCTTAGCCGCTTGAGGAAAAAAGATATGGAAGGATAGAATAAAGATCTACATTAGAAGAATGGGTGCTCAACACTGGAGCTATGTTGAGAATGCTTATGTTATCCCTACCGGTACTCTCACTAATGACCAAAGAAGAAAGATTCACAAGATTGGGAAAGTCATGGAAGCCCTAATCAACAGTCTATCTAACATTGAGTTTATTGATGTTTAGGATAAAGACAATCCCAAAAAAGTATGGGAGGCTCTGGAGAATATCTATGGCGGTGATGAGCATGTAAAAAAAGCTAAGGAAGAGAGCCTTAGGGGAAAGTTTGAAGACATGCGGATGGTTGAAGGAGAGACCATTCAACAATATGGAATAAGAATCAAAACCATTATTGGAGACATCAAGAGTGCAAGAGGTAAAATTGATGATTCCACTATTGTTAGCAAAGTCTTGAGATCCTTGTTACCAGTCTATGCAGTAAGGGTTGCTGCTATTCAGGAGTTGAGATCTATAGACAAGACAAAGGTATCCCTAGACTCCATCATTGCTAAGTTGACCGCATATGAGCTGAATAATTATGATGGCAGTGTTCAGAAGATTGAATCAGCCTTTAGAGCATCTGTTGCACCATCTAGAAAGAGAAAAGAAGCTAGTACCAATTATGAACCAAGACAAAGCATAGAAATGGATGATGAAGAGATCCTGATGGAATTTGAAGCTCTTCTTGCCAAGAGACTTCCTAAGGGAACTGGTAAATATAGAGGTAAGCTCCCTTTGAAATTCTTTTCTTGCAACTGGATAGGACACATTGTTGTAAATTGTCTTAATGGTGATAATAAGGACAAACCGAAAAGGTTCAAGAAGTTCAAAGGAGGAAACAAGAGAAACTGTTTTGTAGTAGTTGATGAAGGTGTCACTAATGAGGAGTCAGAAGATGAAGAAAGTGAAGACATTGTGTTTGTGGCAGTTAAAGAAGATGTGTCTAACAAGAAGGCTCTTGTCTCCCACTTTGATAATTCCAATGATTGGATTATTGTTAGTGGTTGTTCTCACCATATGACTAGTGATTGGAGTAAGTTTCTATCTTTGGAAGGGTATAATGGTGGTGTAGTCCAATTTGGTAATGATGCACCATGTATGGTAAAAGGAAGAGGCCCCATCTCTCTAAATGGAAAAAGTAGTGCTGATAATGTGTATTGGGTAGAATGTCTCAGACACAACCTTTAGAGTGTTGCTCGACTGAATGATAATGGACTCACTCCGGAATTCAAGAATGGAGTGTGAAAAATAAAAGGAAAGAGTGGTGAACTGATGGCCACCGGTATGCAAACCAGAGGTAACCTATTTCAGCTAAATGCAAATATCAGTACATGTCTAATGGATAAGTTTGATGATAGTTGGATATGGCATAGGAGACTCTGCCATGTAAATTTTGATAATAATGTTAAAGCCAGTAAGATCAAGGCAGTTAGAAGAATGCCTGTGCTGAGAAAACTGGAGAATCCTTTGTGCAGAGAGTGTCAACTAGGGAAAATGTCTTCATCAACCTTCAAAGGTAAATCTTTCACTACAGACAATTTAATTGATCTTGTGCATACTGACTTGTGTGGTCCTATGAGAACTAGGAGTGTGTAGAGAGATAGGTACTTTATGATTCTCACTGATGACTGCTCAAGAATGATGTGGGTCACATTCTTGAAAGATAAGTCTGAAGCTTTTGGAAAGTTCAAAGCTTTCAGAGCACTAGTTGAAAAGGAAAGTGGTAAGAGGATTAAATTCCTTAGAATTGATCAAGGAGGAGAATTTACTTCTGGTGAATTCAACAAGTACTGTGAAGAGAACAATATCAAGAGGCAACTATCAGCCCCCCAGACTCCATAGTAGAATGGCCTAGTAGAGAGGAACAACTAGACTATAGTTGAAGTAGCCAAAATGATGTTGATCCAAGGGAAGGTTGCTCACACCATTTGGAGAGCATTGGTGAGCACTGCAGTCTACACTATGAACTAGGTACTCATCAAGAAAGGAAAGGATAAAACTCCTTCTGATTATTGGACTGGTAAGATACCAGTGGTAAGCTACTTTAGAGTGTTTGGTAGCAAATGTTACATCAAGAGGAGTGAACACTAGAGCAAGTTTGATGCAAAATGTGATGAGGGAATATTCCTAGGGTATTCCACCAAGAGTAAAGCTCTCAAGTATTTTAATAATAGGACTCAGAGAATTGTGGAAAGCATCAATGTGAGAGTTGATGAAACCTTCGAGAAACCTGAGGAAAATGGCAGTGAGCAAGTGGTAGATGAACCAGTTGTAACCTTCTGAGAATCGGTTGCAAAATAATCGAGTACCACTAATGGTGTTCCTACACTAGTAGATGCAAATGCTGATGTTGATGAAGATAAGGATGAAGAGGAAAAGCAAGAGGAATCAGCCAAGATCATTCCTCTGTATGTAAAGATGAATCCTAATCCAAAGCAGATCATAGGGGATAAGGACGCAGGAATCCTTACAAGAAGAAAGGTTAGAGAGAATTCTTGCATGATCTCTGAATTTGAGCCTAAAACATTTAAAGATGCACTCAAAGATGAAGGCTGGATCAAGGCCATGGAAGAAGAAATTGACCAGATAGAAAAGAATGGTACATGGTCTCTGGTACCTAGACCTGAGCACAAAAATGTTATTAGCACCAAATGGGTTTTTAGAAACAAACTGAATGAAGATGGCTCAATGGCAAGAAACAAAGCAAGGTTGGTATGTAAAGGATATGCTCAAGAGGAAGGAGAAGACTATGGAGAAACCTTTTCTCCAGTAGCTAGACTGGAAGGAGTTTGAATGCTACTTGCTTATGCAGCCTTCAAGGGATTCAAAGTGTATTAGATGGATGCAAAATGTGCATTCTTGAATGGAATACTTGAAGAGGAAGTGTATATAGAGCAACCAGATGGGTTTGCCCTATTTGAAGATAGTGATATGGTGTGTAGGCTACATAAAGCCTTGTATGGGTTGAAGCAAGCACCTAGAGCATGGTATGATCATCTCCACTCCCATTTTGTGAAGATTGGATTTGAAAGAACCAGTGAAGATAGCAATATCTATCTGAAGTTAGAAGGAGATCAGATTCTTATCTATGAGGTGTTTGTTGATGACATAATCTTTGGTGGAGATGATAAGATGAGCCATGTGTTTGCTAAAGAAATGAAGAAAGAATTTGAGATGTCTCTAATCAGAGAGATTAAGTTCTTCATTGGACTATAGATCCAACAAATGAAAGATGGTATCTTTATAACTCAGTCCAAGTATGTCAAAGAGTTGCTGAAGACCTTTGGCATGGAAGACAGTAAACCGGTTGGTACACCAATGATGACCGATTATAAATTATCAAAAGAAGATTACTCAACGCTAGTGAATGAGAAGGAATACCGGTCAATGATCGGTAAGTTGCACTATGTAGTACAAAGTACACTGGACATTGCACATGCAGTGGGCTTTGCTGCACATTTTCAGAAAATTCCAAGAGAATCCCACTTGGTAGTAGTCAAGCAGATTCTTAGATATCTGAAGGGAACTATAGAGTATGGATTGTTGTATCCATATAGTAATGACTTCAATCTCAAAGTGTTTACCGATGCCAATTGGGTTGGTAATGTGGATAACCGGAAGAGCACAACCGGTGGTGCATTCTTTCTCGATGGTAGACTAGTCTCATGGATGAGAAAGAAGAAGAGTTGTATCTCTCAGTCCCCAATAGAAGCAGAATATGTTGCAGCATTCATGAACTACACTCAGACAATTTGGATGAAGCATGTACTAAGTGGTTTCAAAGTCCCTGTATCTAAACCGGTAAGTATATTTTGTGATAACAAAAGTGCTATCAATATTTCCAAAAATCTGGTATTGCATGCTAGAACCAAGCACTTCGAGCTCAAGTATCATTTCTTGAGGGAGAAAGTTAGAACAAAGAGATTATATTGGAACATGTTTCTAGTAAGGAGTAGTTAGCAGACATATTCACCAAGCCTCTACCGAAGGCTACATTTACCTACTTAAGAGGTGAATTCGGGGTGATGCCCCTTCAAGAGGTGAACTAAAGGTATGTGCTCCACATTAGTCAGGTATTGCATTGTCAAATATTTTTCAGGATTGATGTGTTCAAGGATGCTACTCCTTAGGGGGAGCAGCATAGTAGAATAGGGAAGCTTGTGCCTCCACTTTGGCATTGTTGTCAAAGGGGGAGAAGATGTGAAGTAGAGAAGATATCTCCAGCATTGGGGGAGAAGATGTGAAGTAGAGAGATATCTTTGTATATTGCCATCAATGCCAAAGGGGGAGATTGTTGGCATATGTGCAAGAGTATAATGACATGATGATATTGTATGTTGTCATTGATGTCAATATGTTGAAGTATCAACTGATATATTGAAGTAAGCAACTGGAAAGAGAACCGGTATGATGTTTTGAACTGGTATATGTGCAAAAGTGAAGCGGTATGTTTGTCCAAGTAAACCGGTATGTTGGAATGTGAACCAGTATATGGAAAGTTTTGTATCGGGATTTCATTTGGTATGACTACCAGTTGGTAGTCTTAGCTTCAGGGTTTCCTGTTGATGTATTCCAAGCTTGTGTGATTCAACTGATGACATCTTGTGATGAGTTCGCATTGTAATGAACATCAGATCATGTTGCCATGTTAGCCTTATGTGCATGAAGGATTTCCTTGAGGATCTTGCATGAAGGAGATTGATCCTATCTACCTCGGGGATGTGTGAAGTCTCTGTAAATGCTAGAGAATGCGTGATGGGTTATCAACCTCCAAGAAGTGGTGGAGAATTAACGTTGGAGAACGTCTTGAGATCTACTCAAGACTGTTGTATTCAATGCAATGAGATTAACAGTCAAGATTGAACCGACTGAATTGTTTAACCTAAATATTTAGGGTTTAGGGTTTATGCTACCAACCTATTTGTTTCCTATAAGGTCGATGATGTTTTTCATTTTGAGGTTGTTGGCAAATGTTGTGTGTGTATCCAAGTGAAGAGATACGTGATTCTTGTAAGACCAAAGAAGTGAATAAATACCTGCAAAGTGTGATTGCAGAAGTAAAGGAACTAAAGCAGATCTGCATTGGCATTGAGTGTTGTTACCAGATCATTGCATTACTTGTTGACTTCTAACCATTTCAGCAATTGGAAAATCCCTTAATAGGTTAGCTTTAACAGGCTTATTGTAAATCCTTTAACAGGGTGACTCAAAATCATTGAGTTCTTAAAATCCTCTAACAAGGTAATCTTTAATAGGGTTTAATGCTTAACCAGGTATTTTAGCCATCCCTTAACTGGGTGATCCCTAGCAGGATTGGTTCCTAACAGAACCTATTGTAAATTCTTTAACCAGACTAGGCTCCTAACAGAGTGAACTTCAGAAGAGTTCAAGAACAACTTGTGGGTATTCATCCCCACTATGGTTTTTCCCAGTTGGGTTTCCACATGAAAAATAAGTGTGTTATGTGTGATGCTTTTTCATGTGATGCTTTAATATTTTCTGTCAAGTGGTAAAGCATGTTGAACCAGTGGTCATTGCATTTCTAATGATGTATTACTTGTGTATGCATATGGGTGAAGTGGAAATAAGATATTAGGTTGTGTGAAGATCTAAGTGTTACCAGTTTAGGTTTTTCACAGTCTCGATGTGTGTTAACTGGTAGTGCCCTGATTTAGACTGGTGATACTATTTACCAGTTAAGTTCAGTATTTATAGTCAAAGTGGTTTGAGGAAGGTTTTTATCTGTACTGATTCACCCACCCCTCTTAGTACCAGTTTGGTACTAACTATTCATCATTATTCATCAGATTCACCAGTTGGTTCCTCTGTGTTCTGCAAAACTTGGCAATGTGTCTCAATTTGTTGCAATGATAACATGTCATTCCAGATTCTCTCTAAGGTCCTAAGTTGCCTCTACTTGTTCTTCTTCTGTAGTTCATTGCCACATGTCCAAAATTCTTATAGATTGAACAAATCACATTAACTCTCTTTTCCATCTCATAAGGAATAGACCGGTTAACATAGGGTCTTTGCCTATTTGTGTTCCTACGACCAATAAAATTCCTTCTCTAATCACCAATAGGACAACATTCATGTGAGGTGTTGGATTGTTTGCTCCATATCTGCATTCAACTGATCTATGCCCATACATGTTGCATGTATAATAATAACCTTTAAATTTCCCAGGCACATATCTAGTATTAGTTCATAACCAGTATTAGCATCAGATCTATTTCTACAAACAATAGCAGTATGTCCTGGTTTATGATAGTTAAAGCAAACAGGTTTGTAATCTTTCTTACTAGTAGGCTTCTGAGCCTTAGGAGCAGTTTTACCTTCATGCATGTTGCTCTTGGTACCAGAAGGTTCTCCCTTCTCAGATGGATTGTATCCTACCCTAGATGTATCACCTTTCATCCTTTGAGATTGGATTTGTTCATCCAGCTTAGAGGAGCTCTTGTTGAATTCAACAAGCTTCTTATTGACCTCAGCAAGTTCCTTTGTTAGATCTTTATTTCTTTTCATGAGGGTCTCTCCAAGAGACATTTCCATTTGAAGATCTAACTATAATACTTCTTTTTCTTCTTTCTCCTCATGCCAATGTTTATACAAAGTTACATTCTCCTTCTTGATCTTAAATATTTTATGCTCTTTATCTTGGATCTAATCCTCAACCTTTCTTCTAGCTTCAAGTTCATCACTCATCTGGATTGTAAGTGCTTCCAACTCTCTTCTCAGGTTAGTCCTCTCACCATTCAGCTTCTCCACTTCTTCAACCAGTGCATCAATGTTCACTTCATCTAAAGAGTTGATGTCAAAGATCTCCAACAATTGTTCGGTCAGTTCCTTCCTTTTAGCTAGTGATGTCTTATGCTTGCCGGTTAGGGTTTCTAGCTCATCATTGGTTTCAGAAAGTTCTCTAGCCATCTCTCTAGAGCTCATTCCTTCACCCATATTTTCCTTAAGATTATATATCCCTTCCAAGTGGTTAAGAATTAAGTAAGTTAGGCTTTGATACCAATTGATGAACTTATAAGGCACTGAGAGGGGGGGTCAATCAGTGATAGTAAAAACAATACAAATTTGAATATCTATTTCACCAACTTAAAACTCAATAGACATGTAAGAAATAACACTAAGTATGCAATCACCACATAAAGCATAAACCACACGACACAAGAGTGTATATGTGGAAAAATCAAATGGGGAAAACCATTGCTGGAGTTAGTAGCCAAAAGATCCACTATCTGTAGTGTAGAGATCTGATCGGTTAAGGTCTACAACACTCGGTTAGGGGTACACCCTGTTAGAAGTGTCTAAGCTTGGTTAAGAGATTTACAAAAAGACCTGTGAAGACCAAACCTGTTAGGAGCTACCCAAGTAACTAGGATTTGCAAACACAAGTTAATGTGTCACTTGGCTAGAGGATTTAATTATTAGAATTGTTAGGATCTGACTGCACCATGTTAGGAGTGACCTTGTAAGAGGATTTTCTTGCTACAATTGTTAGGGAGACAAAAAATACAAATGATCTCAATATAACACCTTCATTGTCTGATAAGATCAACTTCTGAACATTACAACATCATATATACTTCATCTATCAACTCCCCTAATCTTCGCACTATAAGAAAATACAAAATTCACTCATCACATATCACACTATCAATATCATGTATATATATCCTTTCATACCTCATCACACAATTAAAATCATCATAAGGTTGGCTAGAACCTTGTTACAATTCCCTAGGTTCAATGCATCTAGACAATCTTGCATTGTATGCTTTAGTTATGTACAAATCCAATTTTGTATTGTTTTACCAATCTGAGTGATTTTTATCACTACCAATTAAGTCTCCATCAATCTATTTTGTCAAACAAATCATGTTCACCTGATCAATTCAACATGTGTGGTCACAAACATATCTTCATCTGATAGTCTTCAATGGTGCTGCAAAACCACATTATCTCAATCTTCATGATTTTCATGTACCGGTTGTTGGAATGTAACACTATCTGTCACTTACCGATTGAAGTCCTAATTACCGATTCTGATAAAATCTCTCTTCTTTACAGGTTAAGTTTAGTCGGTTGAACTGTAGGACTTAGATGACTTAACGAAACACAGTTGCCTTCAATGACAACATAAAAAATAGTCATCATACATAAATCAAATCTCTATGCACAACAGACATATAGTGGTTTCATCAAGAAAACACACATTATTGATTTAATTCAAATGATCAAATGCCAACAAGTCTGACAGACAAAAATTCTGCCTTCCAACTGCTAGACCTGTAACCCAATGAAAAACTTTATCTCACTGATTAGAGACATCTCAAACTCTTTCTTCATTTCATCAAAAAAATCCATACAAAAATCATCATCTCCACCAAATATTATGTCATCAACAAAAACTTTTGCAATTAACATTTTGTCTCCTTCAGTCTTTAAATAGATATTACTGTCCTCATTGGTTCGCTAGAATTCTATCTTAATCAGATATGCATGCAGTCTCTCATACCATGCTCTCGGTTCTTGTTTCAATCCATATAATGCCTTGTGTAACTTGCATGCCATATCTTTATCCTCTGTCAAAGAAAACCCAACTGGTTGTTCCATATACACTTCTTCTTCAAGAATACCATTTAGGAAAGTTGATTTAATGTCCATTTGATAGACCTTTAAACCTTTAAAAGCTGCAAAGGAAAGTAACATTCTAACACCTTCAAGTCTTGCCACCTATGCAAAGTTCTCACCATAGTCTTCGCCTTCTTCTTGTGCATACCCTTTGCATACAAATCTTGCCTTATTTCTCATAACCTCACCATCTTCATTTAACTTGTTTCTAAAGATCCACTTTGTACCAATCACATTTTTGTCTTCCGGTCTAGGAAAAATAGATCATGTGTTTTTTTTCTAAATTTGATCCAGTTCTTTATTCATTGCATTAATCTAGTCATCATGTTTCAATTCTTCTCTAACTGTCTTTGGTTCAACAGTTGAAATCAAACAAGAATTTTCTCTTATTTTTCTTCTAGTTAGCACGTCAAAATTCTTGTCACCTATAATTTGGTCTTCTGAATGATTTATCCTTACCTATCTTGGGATTACTAGTTCCGATGTAGTGACTTCTTCTTCATTTTCATCATCTACCAGTTGAGCACCTATTTTTGCATTATTTTGTTCATCATTTTTCTGCACCTTCAGTTCAATAAACACTAGTTTTTCTTCATCATCTGTAGGCTCAGATCTGTTGATATCATCAGGTTTGTCAGAGAATTCATCAACCTTAACATTCATACTCTCAACAATCTTCTTTTTCCTTCTATTGTAACACTTAAAAGATTTTCTCTTGGTGCAATAGCCAAGAAATGTTCCTTCATCACTCTTTGCATCAAATTTGCCAGTAAAATCATATCTTTTAATAAAACATCTACTCCCAAAAACTTTAAATTAACTTACATTAGGATTTTTTCCATACCAAATCTCATAGGGTATTTTATCATTACCTTTCTTCACAAGAACCTAGTTCAAAGTGTAAACAACAATGCTAACTACTTCTCTCTAGAACATCTTCAGTACATTTCCTTATATCAAGATAGTCCTAGTTGCTTCTACAATTGTCATGTTTCTTCTCTCAGCAATTCCATTTTGTTGTGGAGTCCTAGGTGCACACATTTTCCTATTTATTCCTTTCTCATCACAATACTTCACAAACTCGTCAGAAGTAATTTACCACCCTGATCAGATCTCAGACATTTCAGACTCTTTCTGGTTTCCTTTTCTACTAAGGCTTTAAAGGCCTTAAATTTACTGAAAGCTTCAAACTTTTATTTTAGGAAAGTGACCCACATCATCCTTGAAAAATCAACAGTAAAAATCATAAAATACTTATCACCATAAAATCTCCTAGTCCTCATAAGACCACATAAGTCAGTATGCACCAAATCAAGAAAATTCTCAGAAGAAAAATATTTTCTCTTAGAAGATGTAGAATTCATCTTACCTATCTGACATTATTTACATAACACATTGTCTGGTTTCACAAGTTGTGGCATACCTTTCACCATACTATATTTGGTGACCCTTATCAAGTTATCCAAGTTCACATGACAAAACCTTTTGTGCTATAACCAGCCATCCTCAATTCTAGCCACCAAACAACTATTCACATTAGCATTCAGATCAAATAGATTACCTCTGGTTTTTTTTCCAGTAGAAATCAAATCTCCTCTGCATCCCATGATCTTGCACACTCCACTATTAAATTCAAGGTGATATCCTTTGTAATTCAATTGGCCAATACTCAATAAGTTATGTTTTAAGCCTTCTACCCAATATAGATCAACTGCATTACTTTTACCGTTCAAAGAGGTAGATTCTTTACCTTTAACCATACAGGGTGATTTGTTACCAAATCTTACAACACTACCATCAAATTCTTCAAGAGATATAAATTTTCTTTTATCACCGGTCATGTGGTGTGAACAACCACTATCAATTATCCATTCATCACTAGAGTCAAACTTAGATACCAAAGACCTTATTTGTGTTTTCATTGATGTCAATCAGTATAGGATGGCTACCATATAAGAGATGTATGTGCAACACTGTCATGGATGCATACAAGGTGAGATGTCTTTGATATCACCTTGTGTTGCAGAACACTGGCAAGGTAAGGAGGCTAAAAGTACAGAGTTGTTCACACTTTTATAAAGGAAATGGTCAATGCTGATTCAAATTTTAAAACTAAATCAATAGAAACTAAAAAATATGTTTTGAATTTTGAAATGATGTAAAGTAATAAAATTTATATTCTTGTCTATTTTATGTTTGTAATTTTAACAAAATTTTAAGAAATTATTTGAATGTAGTTTTTTATAAAGTAAATACCATAATTTAGTTGCTGATAAAATCCTGAAATTGAAGTTACACAACCCACCACACTTTAATTAGTAAATTTTACTTTTTTTTCATCATTTTTTTGTGTATATTGATAACTTGAAACTTTAGTGCATGGATATATTTTTTACTATTTTTTATAAATATATATTTTTCAATAAATTTGAAAAGTTAAATGTGCTGAAATATAACTCTTTCCAATTCCCACCAACTTTCTTCTTAATTATTTATCCAAATTAGAAAAGAATTATATCATCTTGACATAGATTCCTTTCTCTACTATATCATATTTTTTTTTAAAAAATTAAATAAATTTTAGTATTTTTTCTTAACAAGATAATCAACCTTATATTTTAGTGTTGATGATCTACTTTCAATAAAAATAAAATATAAAATATAAAAACTAATTAAAATATTAAAAGATATCTATTTTGGAAAATTCACTTATATATCTATAAAAGGGTATTTTTACATTTCAAAAAAAATATTATTTATAAGACTAGGAGTTGTTGAAACATTAAGTTTTTATATTTTATATTTTTTGGGGGTAATTAAACCCAAAGTGGTATAAAATATACATTTAGTAGACACTTCCAATTGGAAAAGTTGTGGTCCATATATAACTTGGTTATAATGAATCTATATAGATAATATGTTTCACTAAAATTAATTTTTAGTTAGAATTACTTAAGTTCACTTGTGCTGATAAGTTAGCTTGAAACGTGACACAATTTTGTGCTTTTACCCAGGAAGAGAATGTCATTCAGAGGAATGACCACTGGAGTCACTGGTACACAAGTTAGTGTTTGACTTGTGTACATGATATGGATAGGCTACCAATATAGTCTATCACCAGTAAGGAGAATATGTCAATTGGTAAGTGATGTGTTGACATGGAGAAGATAAATCAACCAAGTGAGTGGTTGTCAGCTGGCAAGCTTATGACCAGTGTACAAGTAGGATGAGCAAGATGTTGAGTTGTTATTTGTGATAAAAAGGTGGGATGTTACTTGAATCACGTCATCATGAGAGGAGAAGGATGTGCATGTCACCAGTATGTTGTGTGGATGAAAAACAACAAGACACCCACTAGATAAAGATGCAGTCACCATGTGAAGAGATGACTGACAGTGAGTGTACCCCAACTAGATCACATGTTCTTATTTGAATATATGTTGCACAAATAGGGAAGTCACATGAGTGCATTGTAGGATGCAGATGACAATGATCCACTCCCACTAGTAAGTGGGGCTTATCTCCTATTGAGTAAAGTATGCATCTTAGTTCTATGAGATAAGATAGAAGTAGAAGGAAGGTGATTGAAGGCTCACACTGGATCTATTGGTGAAACAAAAGGATGCCTCAGGTGCATGTAATCAGAGATGTGCACCAGATAAGAAAGGGTTGGCATATTGTGCCACCAGGACAGAAAAGGAAGATTAACCAAGTGATGGGTTTGTCACCTTGACAAATTGGCTGAGATGATGTCTGATCTGATGATGAAGAAGGAAAAGTAGAGCAGCTGCAGATAGGGAGCACAACCACCATATAGATGCCTCAGATGGAAATAGTTGAAGGTTGATAACATAGTTTCATCAAGGTTCCTATGGGTAAGTATGAGAACCAGTAAGAGAGAAAAGAGGCTAAGTGATGTGCTCCTACCTATTGAGAATGAACATGCTATGGATAGGCATGTCTGGAAACTGGTTAAGGTGTTCCACCAGGAGATCAGTAAAGTGGAGACATGATAGTTAACCAGTAAAGTGTGATATATCGGTAGGGTTAGAGAACCGATAGAAAAGAAGGACCGGTTGTGTGTTTATTATCGGTGACCAAGTTTAGCTGACATAGAGACCTTTGCTAAGGTAGATATCAACAAGGATGCCATGTGGAGTTGAAGTGGCAAGCTCACAGAGGTCGGTGAGTATCATGGCAGTGAGGTAGCTGGTGGTTGGTCAACATTAAATGTTGACTACGACAATCACAGAGGAGTTGCAGATGGTTTGTAGCTTAATGCAAACCGAAGATTTGAGTGATGTCATGATCAATGGAAGATATTTTATTGTAGATCAGATTTAGTAAAGGCAACTATGAGATCACTAAATGTGATTGATAGAAGTAGGTTGAGGAACAGGGTCGTGTCTACTAAATAGAGAAAACGTGTATTGGAAGGCACGTTATTGGCGGTGATGTGTAGGTAGTTATCTTGGAGATCAGATCGAATGAGATCTGATTGGATTTGATGTACCTCATGATCAATGGAAGAAACCCTAAAGGTGCCAAGTTCAAACTCACGTCTTGGTGAGAAAATTGGGCTATAAGTATGAAAGCCAAAGATATTGTTTGTTCTGCTCAAGGAGAGAGTGTGGTTGTTGTAGAAGAGAGAAAATCAATCAAGTGCTCATCGAGAATCAAAGGAGAGACTGAGTGTGAGAAAGAATCAGGTTGAAATAATCAACCAGCAATAGTGAGGAAATCGGTAGTCTGCAAATGAATTTGTGAGAGAAGTATACCAGTGGTGACTAAAGTGGCAGAGAAGAGTCATATAAAATTACACAGAAGGTAAGCTGAGAACCACCAAATTTTAGATAGTAGAAATCTGACTAAGTTATCAAGACTAGTGGTGGAGAGAAGTAGTGTAGAAGAGTAGCTGAGAGAAGAGATAACTAACAGTCAACTGGATAGAAGATCTAATAGAGAGTTTTGAAGAAGAGTTACAAAATTCATTTGTAACAAGAAGATAACATTGTTATAAATAATGTTTATGTAATCGCTGATTTGTAGCTCGGTATAGGGGTTGTAGCTCCTTGGGTTGGTGCCCTAAATCAGGGCTTGTTTCTCCTTCGGTTGGTGCCCTAAACATTGTAATCAGAGATTCATTGTGAGGCTGGATTGGAGCAGTAGACCCCATCAGCATTTCTCACCGAGGTTTTTCCCATCTTGAGTTTTCCTCATATATGTTTGTGTTATGCGATGTCTCCCTTGTGTGTGATTGCATTTGTGTTGGTCTCCCCTCTAATCGGTAAGTCTCCATTAAGTTAGATCTAATAACTAGTATACACACATAGGATACTTAAAGGGAAAATTTTGAGAACCATTGATTCACCCCCCTCTCATTGGTGCATTGAGTATAAAAATTGGTATCAGAGCCTTAGGTTCCCAATTGAAAATCTTTCTCTAGATTGGGTAGATTCTATCTTAAGGACACAATGGTTTGTTTAGTGCCAATCCCTACTCCAGTTTTTTATGTTTCAAACTATTCCATTTGGAGTTGTAGAATGGAAGTCTGTCTATCCTCTCTAGGGTTTGATGTGTGGATGTCTATTGTAAATGGTTGCCCAAGTAAAGTTAGTCCTCACACTAATTCAGATGCAGAGACAAGAAACCAGTGTAATAATGCATCAATGAAGGCTATACTCTTTGGTTTACTATTGATGTTTCCTCATAGGTGGATAGATCCAGATTGACAAAAAGCTTATGGGATAGATTGAACAAGATCTATGGAAATAAGCCCGCTACTGCAGAATTGGATTGTGATGATAGGATGAGAAATACATCTCATGTACCTATAGATGATGAAGGTAGATCTACTAGCACTCACAAGTTTGATGAAAAAGGAACCCACCTCTTCATGGCTCAAGAATCAGAAGATGAGAGGCACACATCAGAGAATGATCATGCATATCACTCCTACCAGAAAGATGTGTTTGGCAGTGATAGTGAAGGAGAAGAAGAAGATGGAGCAGAAGTTGATCTTGAAGGTGAGCTTGTGAATGCACTTGAAGAACTTAGTAGAGTAAGAAATGAATACAAGATATTAAAAAATGTTTCTATAGTGGAGCAGAACCAGTTGATAAAATGCCTTGAAGAATCTAAGAAATGTATCTCAGAGTTGAAGACTCAAGAAGAAGACACCAAGGAGTGTCGGTGTAAAGATATAGCATCTAAGATAGAGGTAAAAGATAAAGAATATCAACAGCTACTTACAGAAATGGAGGTTCTCCGAAATGACCTTGAGAAATGTCAGGATGAGCTCAAGGTAAGAATTCGGTTTGATAAAGGCAGTGATGCCTTGGACTAAATGTTGAAAAAGAAAACCATGCCAAGGACACTAAAGGTTTAGGAAGTGGTGTCGGTGAATACTCCACCAGCAAGAATATCCCCCACAATGACATTCTGTTTATCTCCTCAAATGGAGAAAACAAGGGATAGATCTTCATAGTTAGAAATTCTCACCAGAAGAAGGTAGATCTAACCACAACTGATGAAGAATTGCAGAAAAGAATGAAGACCGATGATGCAAGAAGGAGGAACAATGCAGATCCCAAAGGAAAAGGGAAGATGGGAGAAGATAGATTCACCGGAAGCAATAACATGAGAAGACAACAAAGAAGACATCCTACATGTAGAAGACAAGGAAGTACTACCGCCCACAAGACAAAGAAAGTGTAGGAGAAGAAGAGATCAGATGGAAGAAATGAAAATAATGGACAACCCAGGATCCATCCTCAGAGAAGGAGAAATGGAGATGGCAAACCGATAAGATCTCCCCATGCATGGCAGAATAAGTTTGTGAGTCATATGCTATCCTTTACTGGTTATTTCTCTACATGTAATGGCCATGGCCATAGGGTAGAAGAATGTAGAAAGAGATATAGAAGGAATAATCTAGGATCTCATAGATATCATGCATATGAGCATAAAGTATCCAAGAGTAGATACAGGCATGTCCTCTCTCTTGATTATGCAAATAATATTTGTTATAACTGCAATGGAATTGGCCATAGAAGTTATGAATGCAGGAAGAAGGACTTGTAGTCATATGGAAGCCATAATAACAACTATTCTAAACTTTGTAATGGATACAGAGCATATGGAAGTTAGAGACCTGTATGGAACCAAAGGAGAAATGTCCCTGTAGGACCAAGAGGTCCACCGGTTTCGGTTGCCAGTCACAAAAACATGACAATAAGAAAATGGTCAAACCGGCATGTTAAGATATTTCCCAATCATGAAGTTGGGATGGATGTTGTGTGCTAATATAGCATTGCTTCCAGTTGTGAGGAAGAGTATAGAAATGAAAGGACCCATCAGCAGAAGAAGATAAGACCTGCTCCCATGACTAAAAATGGGAAGAAGAATGAGGCCAAGTAGGTGTGGAGGAAGAATACCATGGACCGGAATTGTGCATTCAATGCACAGGTAATATCTCCTAATTCTTAAAGGATATGTAGGAACTTAGGGGGAGTAATACATTGAACTTATCATTCACCCCCTTAGTGAAGAAGCACACATGGAAGAACAAACTACTGTCAATATGAAGGAATAAAATGAGATGATAAGTATGTGTAGTGGTGACCTTGGCTACACATCTACAGATTAGAGTTGGACCACTATTGCATGTGTCAATATATGGATATTAACAATTGGAATTATATGCAAAATGACACAAAATGTTTGGAGTTATAGGAAGGTGCTTCGGTAGTGATAATGGACTAGTACAAGAAACCAGTATGTGGAAGATATTACTGGTATGAATGCTAATAGGTACTTGCAGGTTATGTAAGATAATGAGGTTGGAAATCATTGCATTAGTCCTGATAGAAAAGAATATGGTGTTTATGTCTTAGGTGGTGTTGGAAAAAACCTGAAAGACATATGTTGGCCATTTTGATTCATGGTATGATGATGATATTGTATAGCATTGTGTACATCTAGGATCATGTCATAGGCTATGATGGATATAATGGAGCTAAAAGATCATCATATGATCACAATTGCACAACTCAACTAGTATATGGACATGATTGGCTCCTCGGTATTCAACCTGACAAGCATTGTGGACCTGAGATGTATAACTCAAGGGAAGTTCAAGTGCTTGTGGAGCAGAGTTGACATGCTTGAACTTGTGAGTGTATTGATTGCACATAATAAAAAATGATGTAGGAATACCCAAGAGAATTTCATGTTTAGGGGTATCTAATTTTCATCTAGTTGGTTGTATTCATAGTAAAGTCACACTTGATTATAAAGAAACCTAGGATCAAATAGGAGTTGATGCAGTTTGACTGGTAGGTAAGAAGTATTCATTGACACATCCTTCTGAAATTGAGTTCTTTAACAAATGGTATCAAATTTGCATACTCAATTGGTGTCAGTTGGTGGTTGAGTTCTCCATCTCAAGTACTGTGACTTGAGAAGATGCAATGAATGATGGTTGAAGAAGGAGAAACATCTAGTAGAGAAAAAGGGAAGAAAAATATCTGACAATGACCGATAAATATAAGGAGGTGAGAGACCTTGACAGTTCCCTTTTCCATTATTTTCAAAGGGGGAGAAAGATTCTATAGTATACCGCATACTATATGTGTGAGAATCCATGGAGTATACAAAGGGGGGAAGTTGGATCACACAAAGGGGGAGAGAGATTATGTAGTATGCTGGATACTACATGAGTTGACATCAATGCCAAAGGGGGAGATTGTTGGCATTGTGTTGTCATTGATGTCAACCAATATAGGATGGCTACCGTATAAGAGATGTATGTGTAGCACTATCATGGATGCATATAGGGTGAGATGTCTTTCATATCACCTTGTGTTGTTGAACACCAGAAAGGTAAGGAAGAGAATGTCATTCAGAGGAATGACCACTATAGTAACTAGTACACAAGTTAGTGTTTGACTTGTGTGGATGATATGGATAGGTTACCAACATAGTTTGTCAACGGTAAGGAGAATATGTCAACTGGTAAGTGATGTGTTGACATGAAGAAGATAAATCAACCAAGTGAGTTGTTGTCAACTGACAAGCTTATGACCAATGTACAAGCAGGATGAGTGAGATGTTGAGTTGTTGTTTGTGATGAAGAGGCATAATATTACCTAAATCACATCAACATGGGAAGAGAAGGATGTACAGGTCACCGGTATGTTGTGTGGATGCAAAACAACAGGACTCCCACTAGATAAAGATGTAGTCACCATGTGAAGAGATGACTGATGGTGAGTGTGCCCCAACTGGATCACATGTGCCTATTTGAGGATATGTTGCACAAATAGGCAAGTCACATGAGTGCATTGCAGGATGCAGATGACAAGGATCCACTCCCACTAGTAAGTGGAGCTTATCTCCTATTATGAAAAGTATGCATCTTAGTTCTTTGAGATAAGACAAAATTAGATAACAGGTGATTTAAGTCTCACACCGAATCTATTGGTGAAATAAAAGGATGCCTTAGGTGCATGTGATCACAGATGTGTACCGGATAAGAAAGGGTTGGCATATTATGCCACCGGGATAGAAAATGAAGAGTAAATAAGTGATAGATTTGTCACCTTCACAAAATGGATGAGATGATGTCTGATCTGATGAAGAAGAAGGCAAAGTGGAGAAGCTATAGATAGAGAGCGCAACCGGCATGCAGATGACTCAAATGAAAACAGTTGAAGGTTGATGACATTGTGTCATCAAGGTGCCTACTGGTAAGTATGAGAACCAGTAAGAGAGAAAAGAGGCTAAACGATGTGCTCCTACCTGATGAGAATGAACATGCTATGGATAGGCATATCTGGCAACCGGTTAAGGTGTTCCACCAGGAGATCAGAAAAGTGCAGACATGATAGTTAACCAGTAAATGGTGAGATACTAACAACGTTAGAGAATAGGCAGAAAAGAAGGACCGGTTGTGTGTTTATTGTCGGTGACCGAGTCCAGCTGACATAGAGACCTTTGCTGAGGTGGTTATCGGCAAGGATGCCACATGGAGTTGAAGTGCCAAGCTCACAATGGTTAGTGAAGTGTCATGATGGTGAGGTAGCTGGTAGTTGGTCGACATGAAATGTTGACTATGATAATCACAGAGGAGTTGCAGAGGGTTTGCGACTCGATGTAAACTAAAGATTTGTGTGATGTCATGATTTATGAAAGATATTTTACTGTAAATCTAAAGGCAACTACGAGATCACTAAATGTGATTGACAGAAGTAGGTCAAGGAATAGGGCCAAGTCTGTTGAACAAATAAAATGTGTATTGGAAGGAACATTAATGGCGGTTTCGTGCAGGTAGTTGTGTTGGAGATTAGATCAAATGAGATTTGATTGGATTCAATGTGCCTCAGGATCAGTGGAAGAAACCCTGAAGGCACCAAGTTCAAACTCACATCTTGGTGGTAAAATCTGGCTATAAGTATGCAAGCCAAAGATATTGTTTGTGCTACTAAAGGAGAGAGTGTGGCTGCTAAAGGAGAGAGTGTTTCTACTGCAGAAGAGAGCAGATCAGTCAAGTGGTCATCGATAATCAGAGGAGAGATTGATTGTGAGGAAGAATCAGGTTGAAAGGATACATGTGGTGACTAAACCAGTAGAGAAGAACCATAGCAGATTGCACAGAAGGGAAGCTGAGAACTGAAAAGTTTTAGATAGTAGACATCTGACTAATTTATCAAGACCGCTAGTGGAGAGAAGTAGTATAGCAGAGTAGCTGAGAGAAGAGAGAACTGGTAGTGAACTGGATAGAAGATCCAATAGAGAGTTTTGAAGAAGAGTTACAAAATGCATTTGTAACAAGAAGATAACTTTGGTATTAAAAATGTTTATGTAATCACTAAGTCGTAGCTCAGTACAGGGGTTGTAGTTCTATGGGTTGGTGCTCCTTGGGTTGGTACCCTAAACATTATAATCAGAGATTCATTGTGAGGCTGGATTGGAGTAGTAAACTCCAACAACATTTCTCACCGAGGTTTTTCCCATCTTGGTTTTTCCTCATATATGTTGGTGTTATGCAATGTCTCCCTTGTGTGTGATTGAATTTGTGTTGGTCTCCCTATAACGGGTAAGTTTGCATTGAGTTAGATCTAATAACTAGTATACACACATAGGGTAGTTAAAGGGAAAAGTTTGAGAACCACCGATTCACCCCCCTCTCAGTGGTGCATTGTGTCTAATAGCCTTTTCATCAGACAAATCTTCTTTTACAAAAACAAAGACAATCTCTTCATTGTCATCATCTTCAAATTCCTCATCAGTCATTCCTTAATCAACTACAACATATCATTTTTTCTTCCATTTCCTTTATATTTCCTAAACTTCTCCTTTCTATCACTATTAGGATAGTTTGCAGTTATATGTCCAATCTTATTGCAAGAGAAACACTTAAGAGGTAGTTTACGTTTATATTTACCAATGCCTCTCAAAAGTCTCTTAGCCAGAAGATCTTCAAACTCAATCAAGTTGTCTTCATCGTCCACATCTATCCTGCTACCACCATGACTTGATCTGCAATCATAATTGTCACATACATCTTTCCCTTTTCTCATAGGTGTACCAGTTATAGATGCCTTAAAAGTTGATTCAAATGACTTAGAAATACTATTATCAAAACTATTCAATTCAAATGTAGTTAGTTTACCAGTAAGTGAATCAACAATGACCTTATCACTACTCACTGACTTTAACTCTTGAATACCAGAAACTCTGATTGCAAAGGCAGGTATAAGAGTTATAAGCATCTTACTTACAATAATGTCATCTTCAATCTTACCTCCAACACTTTTAATACCACTAACAACCTCTTTGATCCTTTGTCCATACTGAGCTATATTTTCACCTTCTACCATTCTCATATCATCAAATTTACCTCTAAGACTCTTTTCCTTAGCTTTTTGAACATGTTTATCACCACCATAGATTAGTTCTAATTTCTCCCAAACTTTAAATGCAGTTTCTAATCCATGTACATCAATGTATTTAATATCAAACAATGCACTTACAATGGCTTCTAGTGCTTGATTGTTTTCCTGATTCTCCTTAAGTTGATCAGGAGTTAGAAGACCGGTAGGGGGTACATATTTAGTAGTAACATGTTACCAAAACTAATAACCCATACCTTTGATATAAATGTTCATTATGTCTTTCCATATTGTGTAGTTGTCCTTAGTAAATTTGGACCCTCCTTCTTCATCATTTTCTTTTGGATCTTTTCCTCAAGTTGTTAAGCTTCCTACATAGAGGACATAAGGCTCTGATACCAGTTATTATTTAGAGGATCTGGTTAATACTGAGAGGGGGGTTGAATCAGTATTAACAACAAACTAAAATCTTAAACCAAAACGATCAATAATTTACCAAAACAGATCATAACTAGTACCAGTAACCACTGAAATCAATCTACTTAATCAAATTTACCAAACTACTCATTTAAGTGTTCCATATCATGTATGCAATAGAAAGATATCAGCTTAACACAAACACAAATGAATCACCATATGAACACCAATATTTTCAAGTGGAAACCCAAATGGGAAAAACCATAGTGGGAATTGGTACCCACGAGATAATGCACTCTTTTGGAATGTGCCCTGTTAGAAGCCTAGCCTGATTAGGAGATTACAATGATGTCCAATTAGGATAAGACCATGTTAGGAGTCTCCCAGTCAAGGGATTTATAATATGAACTTTGTTAGGATCTTTTCCTTGTTAGAAGCAACCGCGTAGGAGGATTTAAACTGAAGTTGTTGAGATACCCGGTTAACGGATTTACATGAACAAGTAAAACCCTATAGAAAATACAATAGTAAATCACAAACATGACTTTCAGTTATCAAAACATGAAGCAGTTCTGGTCATAGAATCATTACAATGATATAAATGCATGTTTCAAACCGTAACACCTAATTCCTCATCAATCTTCAGAACCAATTACATAAGTATAACACTGTTTCATGTTTACCGGTTAAAGTCCTATTTTCCAGGTTTTCTATCAGCTGCACAGTTCATCTCACCAACTTAATCCATTATTGATTAGGTTATACCAGTAAACGTAGATGACAAAGTAGTCAAGAATAAACAATTGCCATAGTTGCCATCAATGACAACAGAAATCACTGATCACCAAGTCACCAACTAGTATCTCAATCTATACTAGTCATACATCACCATGCCATCATTATCCTTATCATATTAACTATATCATCACCAATAGTTCTTCAATATATCATCACCAATAGTCCTTATACTGATATGTCAACATCATAATCAGTTATGCCAATCATGCTAACATTATGCTATAGTAACCTAAGTCTTCAAGTGTAATTAGATCTATCTATATGTTAGAGGCTATGCTTTAAAAGAAATAGCTATCCCAAATTTATTCTTTTATGAAGATATTAATTTGAATCAAGATTATTTTTCATAGAAGTAGGTGTGAGTGTTTTAGTGATGCATTTCCTTGGTATTTTCTAGATCATTGTAAGGTGGATTATATCTAGTACTTTCTACATTCTTAATGCTCCAAGGTATCATATTGGTTTATATTAGTGTTGGAGTCGATGTTTTGGGATCTTCGGTGTATTTTTGTAGGGGACATTTTGGTACAAATGATCTTCATATCAAAGTTATCTAGGACTTTGTCTTTGTTTCACCTAAGTGGGTGGCAGCCGAGGAGACAACTTTCTGGGGTATGAGACCCTAGAAAGGGTTGCATACCTACTTTGTTATGTATTTTTTAGTCAAACTACGAAGTCTCTATGCATTCACGTAGGTAAGGCCATCTATGGTGAGCCCCCAAGACTGTAGGTCTAGCCCTTAGGACTGGCACTTCTGAGTTGTCCGGTCATGTCACTCATCTTATGTCTTATTTTTACCCTTGTGAGTTCAATGGTATATGTTTGTCTAGTTAAAGTTATTGTATGGTTTAACCTATTGATCATGCATCTAGGTTTTGATAGATCTAATGTGTGCATCTAGGAGTGTAGGCTTATGTGCATGAACATGGGGAAAGTCGATTCATGTACTATATCGAGAAGATAAATTTTAGGTATGAGGTGATAGGTTTGTTAGTTAAGTATTTCTTAAATCAGAATTCAGTATGTTGCAGTGTGTACAATCATAATCTTTTAGTAATTTTATAATTTGTGATTGTTTTTAAAAAAAAATTGTCACTACTTTTTAGATTATGTTCGCTTGTGTAAAAGTGGGCATTACATTTGGTATCAGAACTAGGTTGCAACACTAGGATCTTTGGTCAAGTATTTTATCCTTATTCTTGTATGGTGTGTTGTCATAGTAAGTCATTAACTGTGTTCTTGTCTTCCTCGATGCATGTTGGTGAAATAATATTTTACTTAATATTTTCTTTCTTTACCCTAATTAAAGTGTCTAAATTTGTGTGTATTGATTCCTTGGGTATAATTTAATGTTAGTAATAGATGATTTGATTTGAACTACATAAAGGTTTCTAGCATATACTTGGATGCAAAAGATAGCACTGATATGATGATGAACATGTTTATAGATTAGAATGAAATTGTAATAAATTTTTTATTGAAAATGCCATTTACATGATTAGGCTTACTATTCTAGGACAAAGTATTTCTTTCCTTATGACTAGTTAGAAGAAGTGTGGGTGTGCATGAGAATTTCTACATATCAGTTTGGGTTAAACTTTGTGCCTAGGTGAAGAAATTAGATGATATATATATATATATATATATATATATATATATATATATATATATATGTTGTATGGGTTTTATCTTTCTTCATCTCTTATCCCTACCTTAATATGCAATAAAAGTATGATGCTTTATGATGAATTTTAAACCAATTAATAATAATTGCTTATTTTGTGAATGGGGCTTTGTGTGTATAAAATCTTATTTGTATAGAACTCATCTTGTTGTATGGTCCTAAGTGTTCAAGTTATGATTACTAAATCTTGAAAATCTCATGGATTATTATATTTGTGTCCTTATCAAAATATAATTATATAACATAGGGTAGTGGTTGCATTGGTCAATAAAGATTATGTACTTAGAGAATTTAATTATCCTTGAATGGCCTTAATTGATTTAGTATGTACATATTATTTGTTAGAATGATAGCTATCTCTTTCCATCTTCTCTCTATTTAAATTTTTTATTAATGAATATGCTACTTGGGAATATAAGTAGACTAGTATATGTAATGAGAATTATTTGATTAGAATGAATCTTGTGTTAGGAAAACAAGTTATTACATTGTATTCATGATGCTTTTAATATAGAATATTATATGGAATGTCTTTTTCTTGATGATATTTTAAAAGTGTGTATGTGAAACTAGTATCATTCTTTCATGTTCTTATTGACTTGGGTAATGGTTGGCTTAAACCTTGAAAAGATCCTATATGCTTTTGATGAAACAGAAATGTTGTAGTTGATAATTAATTATGAAAGGCAATGGTGTTACCTTTTCCTCGTGAATAAAATTTTGAAAGAATGTGCCCATCTGAGAGATCTAGTACAGAGGATGGATGTATCACATGTTATTATTGGATGGAAATTTCTTGGAGGTTGCTGAAATCTTTATGAGGGTGGTTGATTAGTGATATGCACTTTAAGGGTATTCTAAGGTAATTGGGGTATTTGTATTTGAGAATAATGTCTATATAGTTATTCATGTGGGAAAAGTAATAAAGATATTTATTTGAGTAGATGATAGTGTTATTGAGAAGTACTCCTTGTAAATGTGAATAAACTAGTACGAGTGCTTGTGTTGTGTATTGTGAGAAACCAGTACTTGCTTTGTGTGCCCATGGGATGGTGAAGTAATCAACCATGGAGGATATGTTTTCTTATGGGTATGGGAATAACATAATATTTATGTGTTGTTTTCATGTTTGTTACCCTACTAAGTGCCAACCCAAAGGTTGCTGATAAGTCAATATGTGAAGGGGTAGTATCAGAAGTCATCGTTCCTCAAATAGTATGGATCAATGTATGAATAATGGCAACGTGAAGTGACCTTAGCTTCTCTAATTCAAGGAAAAATATATATATGTAACATATATATATAACAAAACTATATTAAAAAGGTGTACTTGATGCTTTCCCTTGTGATGAACCAACATATATGGTTCATATGTGCCAACCTAATCCCCACAGTTCTTGAGAATATTGATGGAAGATCTTAAGCATAGTGATGGTATGTCTTGAAGGATCATTTACCTTGTCTTCATGAAAGGTATGATATTTCTATTGGTATTTTGGATATGTTGATATGGTTTTGTCATTGATGTCAACACTTATCAACTCTGGTTAACCTACTAGCACTTGGAGAACTGGCAATGTTCGCCGGCAAGCAAGTGACTTATGCACAGTCACCGGTATCTAGTTCACCGGCAGGATATATTATTCACTGGTACTTGGAATGACATGGATAACACTTGGTTATGTAGAAGACATTGTTTGGACACTTTATCTTGGATATTTGTTCATTGGTATATTCGAGTTTGCATATTTGCTATTACTGGCAAATAGGTCCAGGATAAGCATCGACAGGATTATCTATTCCAGATCAGCACGACACATTATGATTTATTATTATTGTAAATGCATTAAGTAGACATGTTGTATCAGTTATTGCATCAATCATTGATTTACTTGTAAATTGTTTTTATTGTAATATCTTTTGTAAACTAACCTACACATTTTGGTCCTAGGCTTCGGTATATATGTAAGATCTTATTTGATCGGAAGACATATGCAAGGAATATGAATGCGAAAAGGATTGCAATAAGGTATATGTGAGAATAAGCAGAGCTATACACACAGACATCATTTGAAGGTTGAAGGAAGGTTTTGTGAAGGCATGTCAGAGCTAAACCGGTACTGAATCCATCATATGAAGATGCTATTTTAAGTAGTACATTATCATTGGATTTAACCATCCAATTGTAGTCAGTGTGACTCCCATTTGTGTTTGAGTAGTGAGCTCTAAGTGCTTGGCCTTTCTACATGTGCAGACCCCTATTGTATACACATACTATCTGCAGTAGTGTCATTTGATTGTGGGTAAGGTTTCCCATCATGGTTTTTCCCCTTACACCCTTATAGGATTTCCACGTACAAACATTGGTGTTATGTGTTGTGGATGTTATTGTCTTTCTGTTTCATGCATTAATCTTTATTGGTACTACAATTAACTGATAAACTGTCTACTGGTATAAGTTCTAGTTTACCGGTATTAAGCATTAAGTTTTGGTTAAGTTAATTTTGGTTTGAATTTATTGACAACTGATTCACCCCCCCTCTCAGTTGTCTCTAGGACCTAACAATTGGTATCAAAGCCTCTTCCTCTTTTTGCAAAAGTTTAACAGCTTGAGGAGATCCAATGTCTTCTAACTATTTCACGAAGGATAGTCTGAAACTTGATGGAACCAACTATGGCATATGGAAGATCAAGATGGAGACACATTTGAATTGCATTGGAAAGGACATATAGGAAGTTACAAAGAATGGCTATACTGCTCCTGTTCAAGGTCAGCCTAGTCCACCTAACTTGGCTAAAGATGAAGAAAATGATTGCAAAGAAAGAGAAGCACTTTTGAGCGCATTATCAGATTAGCAAATCATGGGATTATTAGATAGAGCTACTGCTAAAGCTATTTGGGATCATTTGGAAACACTGAATGAATGAGATTCCATAGTCAAAATTGCAAAACTTGAAAGCTTCCGGGTCAAGTATGAAAATCTGAAAATGGAAGAGGATGATAGGATTTCTGCTTTTATGGAAAGAGTAAATGAAATTGTTTTGGGTATTAAATGTTGTGGAGGAACCTTAAGTGAAAGTGAAATTGTTTCAAAATTTTTAAAAGGATTGCCACCGGCATACAAAATGAAAGTTATTGCTATAAATGAATTGAGAACAATGCCTAATACAATAGTAACTAGAGATACATTGATTGGAAAACTTTCAGCTTTTGAAATTGAGGAATTTGGTCTTGTTGCTACTATAAAGACAGACTTATCTTTTAAGACATCAACATCATCTACATCATCATCATCATTTGAAAAATCTGATTGGAAAGCCTTTTATGCAAGAGAACTTGAAGAAAGTAGGAGAGAAAATGAAGAACTTGAAGAACTTGAAGAACTTGAAGCACTTGAAGCACTATTCGCAAGAAAAATGCCTAAAGGTCCAGTTGGAAGTAAGTATGAAGGTAAAGCACCCTTTAAATGTTTTAACTATAATAGGATTGGTCATATGGCTTCAAGATGCCCTGATAGACATGCAAGATTGAAAGAAGAAGCTACTAGAACATACAAGCCTAACCCTGAATATCAGAGATACAGATTTAAGAAGAATAGAGACAAATCTTGTTATCTTGTTGATGAAGGAGTCACTGATGATTATGATGAGGATTCGACAGACAATGGATGGGTCTTTGTTGCTATAACAAAAGATCAACCAACACCTATTGTTCAACCGATAGAGCAAGCCCTGGAAACTAAAGTTGAAAACAAGGATGAATGGATTATTGATTCAGGATGTTCACATCATATGACTAGTGATAAAAGTAAATTCTTGACTTTTTAGGAACATAATGGAGGTCTAGTAAGATTTGGAGATGATAAAGCTTGTTCGATCAAAGGAAAAGGTACTGTCTCTTGATGGTAAGCACAATACTGACAATGTTTACTATGTTGAAGGTTTAAAGCACAATCTTTTGAGTGTTGGTCAATTAGTTGAAAAAGGATTTCAGTTACAGTTCAAGAATGGAAAATGCAAAATCATGAACAAAACTCATTTGGAAATTGCAATCGGTAATCAAACTAGAGGTAATGTCTTTCATTTGAACAACAATGAAAAGACATGCTTGATTGCACATATTGATGAAAGTTGGCTATGGCATAAGAGACTCTGTCATGTAAATTTTGATTGCATTGTGAAAATCAGTACAACTAAAGCATTTAGAGATTTACCTAGAATTGTCAAACCTCACAATCCGGTATGTAAGGAATGTCAATTTGGAAAACAAGTTAGAGAATCTTTTAAAAGTATTCCAGAAAAATCCAATAATGCTCTTGACTTAATTCATGTTGATTTATGTGGTCCAGCTAGAACTAAAAGCTTGCAAGGAGATAGATATTTCATGCTAATCATTGATGACTATTCTAGAATGTGTTGGGTTACTTTTCTCAGAGAAAAATCAGAAGCACTTGGGAAATTCAAGCTATTCAAGGAAATGGTAGAGAATGAAACCAGTAAGAAAATAAGATGTTGGAGATTAGATCATGGAGGCAAATTCACATCCAAGGAATTTAATACATTTTGTGAAGTGAATGGGATCATAAGACAGTTATCAGCACCCCAGATACCCCAGCAGAATGGAGTTGTAGAAAGGAAAAATAGAACTATCTTGGATGAAGCTAAAAGTATGTTATCATAAGCAAATCTAACACATGTGTATTGGAGAGAGGCACTAAGTACAACAGTTTACACATTCAACAAAGTTCACATCAAAGGTGAAACTGATAAGACCCCTCATGAACTATGGTTTGGTATTACTCCTACTCTTAAATATTCTAGAATATTTGGAAGTAAATGCTATATTAGAAGAGATGAGTATATTGGCAAATTTGATCCTAGAAGTGATGAAGGAATATTTCTTGGTTATTCATCTAAGAGCAAAGCATATAGATGTTTTAACAAGAGATTGCGGAAAATTGTTGAGAGTACAAATGTGAAAATTGATGAACAATTTAAAGGAACTTCAAGGTATATAGATTTGAATCGGCAACAAAGATACTAAAAAATGAACCTACATTGAACACACCGGTATAGAATGAAGATCCAGTTACACCGGCAGCATCTGAAAATTCCACAGTAACTGAGGAACAACAGCGAACAAAGACACCCTGGTATGTAAGATTGAACCACTCTGAAGATCAGATAATTGGGAACAAGTATCAAGGAGTTATGACTAGAGGAAGATTGGCAAATGAAGAGGTATGTCTTATTTCTCAAATTGAGCCAGCATCAATTAATGAGGCATGTGAAGATAAACACTGGATTAAAGCTATGGAAGAAGAATTAGAAAAAATTGAAAAGAATAACACATGGACATTAGTTCCCTAGCCTAAAGACAAAAATGTAATTAGAACTAAATGGGTATTCAGAAACAAACTTAATGAAGATGGTAAGGTAATTAGAAATAAAGAAAGACTAGTGTGTAAGGGATATTCACAGAAAGAAGGAATTGATTACAATGAAACCTTTGCATCGGTGGCTAGAATTGAGGCAGTCAGATTATTCTTGGCTTTTGCAGCACACAAGAACTACAAAGTATATCAGATGGATATTAAATGTGCATTTCTGAATGGAGACCTTGAAGAAGAAGTTTATATTGAACAACCTAATGGATTTTCTTTGACAGATAACAAAGATATGGTTTGTAGGTTAAGGAAAGCTTTGTATGGGTTGAAGCAAGCTCCAAGAGCTTGGTATGCTAGATTGGACAAATATCTTTTGAAGATTGGTTTTTCTACAAGTAATGCTGACAGAAACTTATACTATAAAGTGACTAATGATGACATCTTGGTTATAGAAGTTTTTATTGATGAAATAATCTTTGGAGGAGAAGATGGATTATCTAAAGACTATTCTAATGAGATACAAAACAAGTTTGAAATGTATATGATTGGAGAGATAAAATTATTTTTAGGATTGCAGATTTCACATATTGATAAAGGTATATTCTTGAGTCAATCTAAGTACTTGAAGGAGTTACTAAAGAAATTTGGCATGGAAAACTCTAAACCAGTGAGCACACCTATGACTACAACTGATAAATTATCTTTGAAGGATGAATGAATACCTGTTAATCTGACAAGATACAAGTCTATGATAGGAGGTCTATTGTATTTGACACAAACAAGACCTGATATTATGAATGCAATATGTATTGTTTCAATATTTCAGAGTAATCCTAAAGAAAATAATGAATCAACAGTAAAAAAGATTTTCCGGTACTTACAAGGCCCTACAAATCTTGGCTTATGGTATCCTAGAGATGAAAACTTTGAGTTATGTGCATACACAGATGCAAATTGGGTAGGAGATGTGGATGACAGAAAAAGAACCACCGTCGGAGCATTTTTTCTTGGAAACGGATTAATTTCTTGGTTGAGTAAGAAACAAAGTTACACATGTTTATCAACAACAGAATCAGAATATGTTGCAGCAGCAAGTAATTGCACATAGGTATTATGGCTTAAACAAATGTTGAAGGACATAAAGGTAAAATGCAAGGAACCTATAACTATATATTGTGATAATACAGTAGCAATTGATATGTCTAAGAATCTGGTACTACATTCTAAAACTAAAAATGTTTCTATCAAACTAAATTTTTTGAAAGAGAATGTTGAAGCAAAAGAAGTAAAACTGGTTTATGTGAATACTAAAGAGTAGATTGCAGATATTTTTACTAAGCCTTTTCCTAAGGAGACTTTTGAATATCTTAGAGATCAGCTTGGGGTTATACCCCCACCAGTAGAGACTTAGACAGTTGATGTTTGTCATCAACTGATAGAACTAATAGATAAATCTTTTATTCCAGCTTTGATGAGGAAGTTACTTCTCAAGAAGAGTAGTTGGTATACTGAATGAGTTGGTATTTTGTATTTGAACTTGGTTTTTGTATTACTTTGGCATTTGATGTCAAAGGGGGAGAGATTGATATGGAAAAAAACATGTTACTCCTTGGGGGAGAGATTGTTACTTTGGGGAGAGTTTTGTTTACTCTCTGAATCTGAACTTTGATTTCTGGTTATGATCTCTTTTGGGAGATTGTTGGTTTTTGGTATTTGGTATTTTTGTTTTGGCACTTTGATGGTTTTTCCATCTTGTGTTACCATCAATGCCAAAGGGGGAGATTGTTGGTATTTTGGATATGTTGATATGGTTTTGTCATTGATGTCAACACTTATCAACTCTGGTTAACCTACTAGCACTTGGAGAACTGGCAATGTTCACCAACAAGCAAGTGACTTATGCACAGTCACCGGTAGCTGGTTCACTGGCAGGATATATTATTTGCCGGCACTTGGAATGACATGGATAACACTTGGTTATGTCGAAGACATTGTTTGGACACTTTGTCTTGGATATTTGTTCATTGGTATATTCGAGTTTGCATATTTGCTATTACTGGCAAATAGGTCCAGGATAAGCATCGGCAGGCTTATCTATTCAAGATCAGCATGACACGTTATTGTAGCGTCCTAAAATTGTGACACTTCCAATTTCGACTGCATTTCGGTCTTCACGATGGCGACACAACACGCAACCTGAATGGAGACCCCGAAACCTGATTACGACACTGAAAACTGCATTTTTCAAGCACCCTGGCCTGAACCTCCTTGCACCCTGCTGTCCCAGGAGGTGGGACCAGAGCGCCCAGCGCCCTGGTCCCTGGGTCATATTTTGGGCCCGGTCTCTTTTGGACTTTGGGTCTTTTTGTTTGCAATTTGGAAAATTATCTTTCCTGGTCGGCCTAAGGTCGGGAAAATCAGTCTATCAGCCCTAATTGACAAGTATATAAACTACATTTTTCTCTCTCATTTGGGATATGATGAGGATATGATGGAAAAGGCATGGAAACTATACTCAAGCATTCAAGCGTTCAAGCATTCCTTCAAGCAATTGATCATTTCAAGTCTCCATTCAAGGCTAAGTGTTGCATTCAAGACAAGGATTCAACCATTGAAGAGGAGATCACATACTACATGCTACATACAACATACTACTACAACATACAACATACAACATCTAAACCTTCACACATAAGGATACAAACATCCTTAGAACAAGGTATTAGTACTTGTTTTACAATCATTTACATTTATAGCACTTGCTCATTTCTTGGTTAATTCCAAAACTGGGGTTTGACCTAAAGGCAAACCCCTAATCCCTAACCCCCCAATTGTCTTCGCTTTTCTGTGTGTAGGTTGCAGGTACGCGGCTGAAATTGAAGATCTGGAATCCTTGTGCAAAGACGAATAGATCCCCCTTCGTTTCGCGGATTTTTAGGAGGACCGTGGCACCGGGCGCCATCGTCCCGACAAATTTTGCTCAAATTTGTAGAACAGCGCCGTATCGACATTTTACTGCTAATTCCAAGTCCGCAGCTTCATCCTATATCCCTATCTCAGTTTATAAAGCGAATCTTTGTCACTTTCTATGCATTCCTAGCTTAATTCCTCTATGCACATTCTTTACAAAAGAGGGTAGCCTTGCTTTCTTAACCCTTGAAATTCATCTAGCATCCAATCTTTCATTGTGTGGGATTGGATCTTGTGGGTTTCAACCCCTCTTTTGAATGTAAAGTCTCTCCCCTAAGTGAAAACCATCGAATCCTAGCGAACCTCCCTTCTCTCTCCTCGGAGTTGGAAGAGGGGAGTGCAACTAGGGTTCGATCGCGATTTTCTGCTTTACATTTTGGTGAACCTGACGTGAACATCCTTTCTGATTTTTCATGCTTAGATCTGAAAAAATTGATTACATTTCCATGTTTGATCTTTTGCAAAATTTTAGAGGTGATTGCATAAAAAGCTTAAAATTTCTTTTTAGTAATTGAACTTGTGAAATATTTAATTATTAATGATTGTTTCAGATCTGCCCTTCTATTACAAATTATCAATTCATATTTGTGCTTTAATTTTGAAAATTAAGTGGTTAAAAGTCAAAACCCTAATTTTTGAAACCCTCTTGATTCAACCTTTGTCCGACAATTTCACTGATCAAAACATCTCCAAATCAGCTGTAACTTTGGATTCCGCAATAAAATCACAATATCTTTCATCCCTGAAAATTTGGAAAAAAGTTGCGAGGACCGTGTGCACTCCGAGCGCCATCATCCCCGACATTTTTTCTGAAATTTCGGGAGCTAGATCTTACTGTATTTTCCTGCTAAAATCCAGAATTTTGGTTGATTTTATCAAATCTAACACTTTCAAAATTACAGTCAAAGTTGGTCTTGTGATTGCTTGGATTAAGGCTTCTAAACATTCAAAAATCATCGAAATTGAAATTTTGTGTCAAAATTGTGTTCTTACTGTCCTAAATCTGAAAAGTGTGTTTGCATTCATTCGAAATTTCAGTGCTTTATTCAAATTCTTACAATTTGTGACTTTTGAAATTAAGTGCTTAATTACAACAACTTTAATTTCCGCTTTCAAAATTGAATTTTGCGTGAAATTGAGTCAATTTTTAAAATTCAAAGTTTGCATTGCTCTTGGCATTCCCTCTAAAATCATAACATTCAAAATTTTAGTTTCCCTCTCTTTTTCAAAATTCAAATTTTGCATTTTTTCGACAATCTTGGTAGGGTTCAATTTTGAGATTGCAACTTTAATTTGGCCTATCTACAGATCGTAAAATCACTCAATTTTTTCAGATTAGCTCTAAAATCATCATACCTTTCATCCCTGCAAACTTCGAAAAAAGTTGCAAGGACCATGTTCCACTCCGAGCGCCACGGTCCCGGACATTTTTTCTGAAATTTCGGGAGACTGTCGTGATTGCATTTAACAGCTTAAATCCAGAAGATTGGCTGATCTTACTGAAAATTGCTACCTCTAAATTCAAAACTTTCTCTCTCTCTCTAGTGCATGAGTTTTACAACAATAAGCCCTACCTACACTATTCCCGTTAGACGAAGCCGTAGAAGTCTTTCCAAGGTTTAACTACTGAGGAGATGGAACCTAATTTGAATAGCCTTTTTAACGAGGACATGGGTAATTTCTCTAATCCTCCTAATGATGAAGAAGCTCTCCATGAGGTTTCTATAGAACAACTTTCGAAATTGGATAACCAATTTGACGATTTTTGACAATGGATGTCTCAAGAATACCCTGATAGTCAAGCTCTTCCTTTAATTGAGGGTCTAAAACGTATGCTTCAAAGTGATAAGAATGGAATTGATATTTTGCGTGGTATTGCACACATTGTGAGTTCGAATGTGATGCCTATGAAGAGTTGTGCTGAAAATTTAGGTTATACACAACCTCCTACTCAAGTCAATCATTCTATTCCTTTGATGACTTCTATTGCTAGCATACCTACCTTTACATCAAACATAATGGCTACTTCTACACAAGACATTCCTCCTGTGATCACCAGTCATGGGAGCAACCCTTCTTCTTCAATTAACCCTCTTCCTTCATTTAATCCGATTTCTTCATTCATTCCTTCAATGAATGTCCCTATTACATCTCCACAAATGAACATGACGCAAGGGGTCAATTCATTCAATCATTCTATTCCTCCTTGTAGTGTTCCTCCTGTCCAATCATCTCCTATGACTAATTATCATAGAGTCCCACCACCTTACTCTTTACCTTCTTTCAATAACATAACACCTCCATCTCAATCTAACACGTCTAATATGAATTCTTCGACTGAAGCGACCATTAACAATCTTGCACAAACTGTCTCTTCTTTATAGCAACAAATTGCCTCTATGAATCAATCTAAGTTTAGTGTGCCCACATTTGATGTTGCGAGCCCACTTTCTCTTGACATTGTTCGAGCTATCCCTCCTAAACATGTTGAAATCCCGCATTTGGAGCTTTATAATGGTAAAGGTGATCCTCTAACACATGTTAAGACTTTTCAAACAATATGTACTGATTTTGCTTATGACCAAAGGTTGCTTGCAAAACTGTTCACTAGAACATTAAGAGACAAAGCCCTACAATGGTATTGCTCGCTGCCTTCCTATTCTATTACTTCTTTCGAACAACTTGCAAATGCTTTCATTCAACAGTTTCAAAACAATATAAGTCCTAAAGTTACTTTGATTGATTTAATGCATTGTAAACAAGGTGTTAAAGAAAAAGTGACTGATTTCATTGGTAGATATAAGCATTTGTATGCTCAAATTTCTTTTCCAGTGCCTGACAATGATATTCAAAGAATATTTATTTCTAATTTACAAAAAGATATTCGAGACAAACTTCTGTTTTCTGAGTTTACTTCTTTCCAACAGTTGTGTGCAACTCTTCACAATTATCAACTGACTGTGAGTCAAATGGAACAATCACATCCTATGGCTTTGAGTGATAAGGGTGATAGCAGTCAACAACCATTTGGGAAGTTTAAACCGAACAGAGATTCCATCAAATTCAATGAAAACATCATCAACAACAATGTGAATGCAGCATCAGGTGTGCCTCCTATTTCTAAATTTTTCAAGAAAGAAAGAAAGTATACTCCTTTGAATGAATCATTGCATAGTATTATGAATAAATTATTGGAACAAAATGTGCTTACTCTTCCTCCTATAAGACAAATTGATCCTGCAAAGATTACTTCACCTTATTTTGATAACAAATCTTTTTGTCAATTTCATCGTCAGCCTGGGCATGATACTGAAAAATGTTTTTCTTTAAAGGGTAAAATTCAAGATTTGATTGATAATAATACTATTTCTGTTTTTGGAGTGAATGATAAAGGCAATACATCTATAGCTCCTCCTAATCAAAATCTTCATATTTTTACTGATCCATTACCTTCTCATACTTCTCATACCTCTAATGCGATTGAGGCTAATGATTCCTCTTTTTCATCTGATGGTCTTGTGTCTATGGCTCCGAATGTGATTAACTTTGTAGAGCAGCAAGAAATCCCTAAAGAACCTTCCATCACATTTGATTCCAGTGAAACCATTAGGGCACCTGATGGTCCTTTATACATAGTTGCAAAAGTCAAGAATACACCTTGCCGTGGAGTGCTTATTGATCCTTCGTGCATGGTTAATGTTATTACTGAAGAATTTCTTTTTACTTTGCAATTGAATCAAGTGATCTATGACAAAACAGATGTGATTGTGAAACTATTTGATGCATTTTCTTCTCCTGCAATTGGTTCTATTACATTGCCTATTGAGGTCCATAACAAATCTCTTGATGTGAACTTTGCTATTATTCCTTCATCCGAACAATTTCGTGTGAAGCTTGGCTATCCTTGGCTATCTTCCATGAAGGCTATTGCTTCTCCTATTCATAAGTGTTTGAAATTTCCCCATAATGGTGAAGTTGTTACTGTCAATCATAGTCTCTTTAAACCAGCTGAAAGAACCTCTAGCGTTCCTATTGATTATTTTTGGCCTAAACAATTCCAATCTCTTCCTCCGCGCAGTGATCATCTTTTTAAATCTTATCAAAAGTGGAAAAAATACATGATCCTATCTCTAAGTGAACCTAGAACACCTAAACTTGATATTCCTATCATTCTTGAGAAGGAAGTTCTTCCTTTGAAAGATAAAACTAATGTCTTTCCTCAAGAAGATTCCCAACCCATCCCTATGGATGTAACTATGTCTATGCCTAATAAACCTCCTAAAAGTAGACCTATCCCTCCTCGTCATGATGGACTTGATCTCCTTCTTAAACCAAATATTCCTCCTTTATATGGAGTAGTTCCTCCTCCTTCCTTCTATAGAGAGAAGAGACCTTCTTCTTCTCCTATTATCCAGCCTAAGAGACCACAACCTAAACACCCAAGTGATAAGGATGAGAACATCCCTCCTCCTCAATCTCCTAATCTTCCTGCTAAGACTAGACATAATCATTCTGCACGCGAACGTCATTGAAAGCATCGTCTTAGAGCTCAAGCAACGACTTCTCAAACTTTGCAATCCCCAAAAACACCTTCAACAAGCATTATTCCATTTTCTCCTCAGTCGGACATTGAGCCTAAATCTCCTAAACATAAGATGCATGATGGTTTTGATCCTGTGCGAGTTAAAGATCCTATTTTTATAAATCTTGATGATGATATAGATGAAAATGTTATTCATGATGAAAATGTTACTCCTCTTGCTTCTAATAGTGAATATGAACTTGTTGATATTGATAACCATTTATCTAATGAATTTTCTAAAGCACTTATCCTAGCTCCTAGACAAGAACAACATGGCTTGGAACATGAACATAGCCCTTGTTTGGATCTAGTGATAGCTCCATCTACTGTGTTGGATGTTCTTCCTCTAGCATGTTCCCTGCCTTCCCGAAACATTGATCAGCAAGATCGGGGGGTAGATGACGTGCTAGACTAGTTACATTAGCATAGCAGATTCTCTCCTCCTCTCTTGTGTTACTTCTTTTATATGTTATTCTCATTCTTCTATTTGTTGTCCTTAGTGTTGTCTACTTGAGGACGATGCAAAGCGTTGAGATCTCTCGATCTCTCTCATGTTGACTCAAAAGACACATGTGTTCCCTTCTTCTAGGTGACCTTCCTTGATTGGGGAATGAAGAACAATTATGCATACATACATATGATATATATACATGAATTATCATACAGCATACTGACTCCGAGGAAAGCGAAGTCACCTTGTGCTTTGTGTTTTGTGTCTATTATCCTTGGGCTTATCTCACACTTGGGGGCTAAATCCTTGTGATAACGTGCTCCTTTCCCTTCTCATTCTTATATGTATCACTACCTTAAAGCAATCACCCCCGGTGAGGCGTGTGCGATCGCTTTAACGTAGGGGGGCATACATTGCGTTCATATCTTTTCAAGATACTTGAGAATTTCTTGGCAAATTTAACCTTGCCTTGAGAATTTTTGATATCTTTCTTGCATGACTCATAGTGAGGGAACCTTACTACTGACAGTCATGGTTCTCCCTCGTGATCTTCCCTTTTACTTTGTCAATCGAAGTCGTAAGATCCTTAGTCCACTGGGGGCTTGGTGTATCTTGCCTCCTTGACGTGGTGAAAGTCTTTCAATGTTGTTTCCTTGTACTTTACCGGAAGTATGAGCATACATACTCCCGCTAAAGTGGGGGCTAAATGTAGCGTCCTAAAATTGCGACACTTGCAATTTCGACTGCATTTCGGTCTTCACGATGGCGACGCAACACGCAACCTGAATGGAGACCCCGAAACCTGATTACGACACTGAAAACTGCATTTTTCAAGCACCCTGGCCTGAACCTCCTTGCACCCTGCTATCCCGGGAGGTGGGACCAAAGCGCCCAGCGCCCTGGTCCCCAGGACCAGGGCGCCCAGCGCCCTGGTCCCTGGGTCCTATTTTGGGCCCGGTCTCTTTTGGACTTCGGGTCTTTTTGTTTGCAATTTGGAAAATTATCTTTCCTGGTCGGCCTAAGGTCGGGAAAATCAGTCTATCAGCCCTAATTGACAAGTATATAAACTACATTTTTCTCTCTCATTTGGGATATGATGAGGATATGATGGAAAAGGCGTGGAAACTATACTCAAGCATTCAAGCGTTCAAGCATTCCTTCAAGCAATTGATCATTTCAAGTCTCCATTCAAGGCTAAGTGTTGCATTCAAGACAAGGATTCAACCATTGAAGAGGAGATCACATACTACATGCTACATACAACATACTACTACAACATACAACATACAACATCTAAACCTTCGCACATAAGGATACAAACATCCTTACAACAAGGTATTAGTACTTGTTTTACAGTCATTTACATTTACAGCACTTGCTCATTTCTTGGTTATTTCCAAAACTGGGGTTTGACCTAAAGGCAAACCCCTAATCCCTAACCCCCCAATTGTCTTCGCTTTTCTATGTGTAGGTTGCAGGTACGCAGCTGAAATTGAAGATCTGGAATCCTTGTGCAGAGACGAACAGATCCCCCTTCGTTTCGCGGATTTTTAGGAGGACCATGGCGCCGGGCGCCATCGTCCCGACAACTTTTGCTCAAATTTGCAGGACAGCACCGTATCGACATTTTACTGCTAATTCCAGGTCCGTAGCTTCATCCTATATCCCTATCTCAGTTTATAAAGTGAATCTTTGTCACTTTCTATGCATTCCTAGCTTAATTCCTCTATGCACATTCTTTACAAAAGAGGGTAGCCTTGCTTTCTTAACCCTTGAAATTCATCTAGCATCCAATCTTGCATTGTGTGGGATTGGATCTTGTGGGTTTCAACCCCTCTTTTGAATGTAAAGTCTCTCCCCTAAGTGAAAAGCATCGAATCCTAGCGAACCTCCCTTCTCTCTCCTCGGAGTTGGAAGAGGGGAGTGCAACTCGGGTTCAATCGCGATTTTCCGCTTTACAGTTATGATTTATTATTATTGTAAATGCATTAAGCCGACATGTTGTATTGGTTATTGCATCGGTCATTGATTTACTTGTAAATTGTTTTTATTGTAATATCTTTTGTAAAGCCGACCTACACATTTTGGTCCTAGGCTTCGGTATATATGTAAGATCTTATTTGATTGGAAGACATATGCTAGGAATGCAAATGCAAAAAGGATTGCAATAAGGTATATGCAAGAATAAGTAGATCTATACCCACAGAGATCATTTGAAGGTTGAAGGAAAGTTTTGTGAAGGCATATCAGAGCTAAACCGGTACTGAGTCCAACATATGAAGATGCTATTTTAAGTAGTAAATTATCATTGGATTTAACCATCCAATTGTAGTCAGTGTGATGTTTGAGCAATGAGCTCTAGGCACTTGGCCTTTCTGCATGTGCAGACCCCTATTGTATACACATACTATCTATAGTAGTATCATCTAATTGTGGGTAAGGTTTCCCACTATGGTTTTTCCCCTTACACCCTTACAGGGTTTCCACGTACAAACATTGGTGTTATGTGTTGTGGATGTTATTGTCTTTCTGTTTCATGCATTAATCTTTACCGATACTACAATTAACTGATAAACTATCTACTGGCATAAGTTCTGGTTTACCGATATTAAGCATTAAGTTTTAGTTAAGTTAATTTTGGTTTGAATTCATTGACAACTGATTCACCTCCCCTCTCACTTGTCTCTAGGACCTAACAATTTCCATTTGAGTTTCCAGTTGGGGGTCAAGGGCGAGAGTGAAAAGGACTTCCAGGATAACCCACTGGGACTATGTGATAAAATGTGTCGCCTCTTTGGGGTCTAGGTCTAGGGTGAGAGGGATTTCCAAGATAACCCAAGTGGGACCATGTGTTTCATGTATATGTATAGTTTGAGGTCCAACATGTGGAGGGAGATTTATTACCTATGTTGAGATGAATTTTGTACCTACACGTGTCCTACCATGATGTAATAGGTATGATGCCACACCCCACTAATATTCTGATGCAGTGGTAGGTGATGATGTCATTCTATTGATATCGAGCTTGAGAGAACAATGCCACGTACATAGATACATGAAGGCACATATGTATGTTATGTATTTCTACATGATGTAGAGAGATAGGGAGATGCTTGCACTTGTAGAGGGGTGCCCATGGTTTCTCAACTATTATTGCATCGGTAGGCATATGGGTGGGCCCTAGCCATATATACCTCTAGCTTACGATGAGTATCCTGACAGGTACATCACTATGTAGGGTGTGACCAATGCGTACCTTTTCCATGAGGTACACTGCCATGTTGGATACATCCATTGTGTGATTTCTCCACTTGGAGTATTTCCATGTTGTATTGAGACACAATGCAGGATGTATTAGACATCACCATGCAGCCTACTAGTTTTGTTTGGGGTAGGGCCATGCCGCATGATGACGTGATGCAAGGTGATGTTGAGGTGCACACTATCATGCAATGTGGGTAGTATGATTATGTCGCACCAGATGATGACCTATTGCGATAGATGGATGTTATTCCCTCCTTCCTCATGAGGTGGCTATTCATAGTCACACAGTGTTGCGATGTGCAACTTTGATGATGTTTTTCATTTCTTTCTTGTGTGTCCAGCAAATTTTGTTTATCCTTGATTGTGAAGGTTCAACGATGATTATGTGATCTTTTGCATAATTGACTTAGTGTTTCAGTTCCATGGATATTTCTTGTCTTACTATTGAGATTGATGATTTATTTTTCTTTATTCATCTGTATCTTGGTGGCTAAACTAGTTTATCTTTATTGTTTTCAAATGTTGGTCTTATATTGTAATGTGATTCCTCTCCAAGAACGTATGAGGTAGTCGTGGTTGAGTATATACGAGGAAGCAGATGTAGAGACTCTTTGAGGATGGGGGTATGTGAGGCTATGATGTAGCTAGGATCCACTACCCTCTTTATGTGGTGACTATCTCTGGAAGCTAACCGCCTTACACAAATAGAGGATGGTCACGAGGGTCTTATATGGAAGGTCTCATCACTATGTGTGTTCCCTAGCACCATCAAGCCCTTGACTGAGATGTTGAGCTATGAAGATGCTTAATATATATGATTATCTATTTATGTTCAGAGATCATGCATAGAGATGGTGATTGTGCATATTATCTATGACCGACCATCAGGCATGCTCATGTATCCTTGTGATGTGTACTTCTCAATGATGTGGATGGGCATTTATGTGTAGATTATTGAGTAGAATGTGTGAGTTATTACTATATTATTTAGGATAGACATTAGAAAAGTTTTAGTATGCTTGGAAAGTATAAAATTATTGTATTACGTGTTTTCATGAATGCTAACATGGAGATGGAATTTGAAATTTGAAGCTATTTTTTTATGGAAAACTATGTTGGGAAGCGGATGGAAGAGTAAATGAAATTGTATATGCTGACATGTTTTTCTTATATGAGCTAGTAGATGAACACTATAATTTATTCTTTACCTCAAGTAATGCATAAACTGGTTTGATTAAAGAAATAAAATTATTATTTCACTACTGTGATTATAGTTAGCTTTAAGAATGTCAGGAAATGTATGAATTTGGATGTATCTATCTAATGGATTATTGCATTTATAAAGGTTTTAGAAATGATGTTTCATTTATCTGAGAAAAGATATATATGTACAATTTGATATTTGTTAATAATTTCAAGACTAATGTATGCTCTTTAGCATCTAATCTTTTGTGACTTCTAGGAGTAAGTCGAGTTTTAGGGCGGGGGGGGGGATGTAATGCCCCTCTAGGTCGGTTACAGAATAAGGAGTTATTGTGTATTATATCTTTCCAATAATGTTATCAATAGATATATTCAATATTAAATGTTAATCAATATAGCTAGGAATAGGATTAATTCAGTTTAATTTAAATTAATTTTTATTATTACTTACAAGTAATTAATAATTGATGTTTATGTTTGTATGTATAAAGATATTAAGGGGATAGATTAATACTCAATCATTTGGTTAATAAATTAATATTAAGTGGTAAATGAATTAGTTGATAATAATGCATTGTTAATTGAATTAAATAAAATCTTTATTATTAATTAATTAAGTTCTATTTTAATATGTTGGTAGAATTTAATTATTAATTATTTATAAGCTTTGTTTAGTATTGAAATTTATTTAATTAATTAATATCACTTATTGGTAATAAATAAATTATTTATAAGCAGGGGATGACCCTTTGGTGAAATGGTGGGGCTTCTTGCCTGTAGTGCCTACAACCTAGGTTCAAACCCCCACAGGTTCATCTGTACCATGTTAAAAATGGATTACCCTTACCCTAGCGAGAACCTTGGAGAAATAGTGGGGATTCTTGCCTGTAGTGCTTACATCCATGGTTCATACCATTAATTTTTTAATTTTAAAAAAATGGCTCTGAAACTTGGCAAATATGCGAATGACTGAGCAGGTGATGAGGGGACAATACACAATGGGGTCGCTTCAACATTTGGTAGGGTTCCCCCTTGGCAGGAACAACCCTGGGAAACAATGAAAAGTAAGAAGACCATCACAACAAAAAGGCGATGTGCTGCTAGGGTGGTTGAAGACTATGCATTTCGACACCACGGTGAACAATGTCCAAACCAGGGCAGGATCCAGGAGTTGGCTGACAATCATCCACATGCTAGGAAAGTTTCAACACATAACCATCAGTGGACTATGGTAATGGGAAAGAGAGTAGCTAGGGAAGAGACGAAGGAAGTCAGGATGACGGATTGACCACAAATGTGCGTGATCCCAATCACCTCACAAATTCCTAGTTATGTCACCAAGGCAAATAGGATACCACTGGGCTCTCAAATAAATTTAGGCCCTAGACGCTCCATCCGTAAGCCGCAACAAATAATGCGCCCATTTACCAGCAGAATGGAGGGTTATGTTAGACCAATGAAAAATGGAGGAAGGGCACTGCCATTACATGGCCCTAAATTCACCAAAATGGTCCCGGTCTCGAAGCGGAGCAATTCACCACACAAGGTTGTAAGAAATGAGTATGCCCTAGTGACAAAAAATCTCGATCTAGAGCCCATCAAAATAAAGTTCCCTACAGAAGAAAAAGATTAAAGCAAGTTATGCGGAGGGCACGGTCTCTTTACAAGATGGGGAGGGAACAACCTGACCATTCAAAGAAATTGTGGAATGGTGGAAAACAAAATTCCATCGCCAAGTAAGTATAACAACCCTAGTAAACAACTTTATATGTATAGAATGCCATGATAAATCTATGAAGGCCAAGCTTCTGCATGAAGATTATATTTTTTACAAAGGCATAAATTTTAACTTCATTGATTGGCAACCGAATTTTGATACTAAAATCTTTGAATTTGAAATGTAACTAAAATGGATAGAAATCCACAATGTTCCTGTAGAATTAATGCATGCTAAAATCCTTATAGAAATTGGGGATAGTCTGGGCAAATTCATAGCCGTCAAAAAAAATTGGTCAAATAACTTAGACATAAAAATGCTAATAGAATTCAACAAAGCTAAGGGAGACCTAAAAAATATAATCTTAGAAACAATCAATGGCATATATACTCTAAAACCGGTATGGTTTAATGGGCCAGTAGAAGAAGATTTAGCCTTCTATAAGAGGTCAAACCATAATTTTAGGAAGCCACAAGCATCAGTTTTAGATAAAATTGTAGCTTGAAATGGGAAATTAGACATACAATTTAATGTTAACAAGGGTGGATTTATTATAAATACTGGTCAGCAAAGGATTGAGACTACCCCAACTCCGCCTCATTTCTTAGTCTTGGGAAATAGTAATGACACAACCCGAGAAACTCAGACTCATAATAATGAAGAGAAAATCCAAGTTGAATTGAACAAGGTTATAGAAAACCTAATGGGGAAAATCAATGAGAAATATGTAGATGAAATACTCATCGATACCCCATCAAAATTGGTAGAAAATGATAATATCCCCATAATAGAACAAGTTCAATCCCTCTCCAAAACACCCCTACTGATCGACAACCCTAATGAGGAGGCTCAAGAAGATATAACCACAAACTAAACCACTCTGGAGGATTCCTCTATTGTGGAAGGTTTGAATGCAAATGAGGAAAGAGATTTCATTATCAAGGAACTAATCAATATGTAGGTAATAGACAATAAAAAAATAGTAGATAGAAGCCCAACCAATCCACAAAATAGAGGTATCCTCTAGACAGGAAGTGAGAGACCAACTCCTCATTATGGAAAAACTCTGAGCAACAAAAGAGGTAGGAAGTCTTTTTTAGACAAAAGAAAGATGGACGGGGATGCAGAGGGGCAGGCCAAAATAACAACACTGTTGGGGAAAAGAAAATCTCCCCATCCCCTAGAAGAGGTATAAACATACTTACTTGGAATGTTAGGGGTTTGGGAGCCCCTAATAAATAGAGACTGATTAAGAGAAGTATACTAAAATATGCCATGGATATAGTTTTGATAGAAGAAACAAAAATAAGCAAGACTGATATAAAAAAAATTAGCAGAAAGTTTACCCAATGGCAAATGGAAGTTGTGGAATCTACAGGGGCATTAGGGGGACTAGGTATAATGTGGAGAAAAAGTACAGTTGCATTCACATGCCGATCCAAAATGCAAAATTGGATGGCTGGTAGAGTCAAAACCCTTAGTCTTAACCTTGAGTTTATAATTATTAATGTTTATAGCCCAATCCCAATAGAAAAGAAGAGATTAGTGTGGCAGGAAATTGAACAATACTTAAGGATGTAGGATTTAAAACACATCATCATAGGTGGTGACTTCAACACTATCTTATACTCATTGGATAAAAGCGGTGGTAAAACAAACATTAAACAATCACAAAGAGACTTCGTTTACTGGATAAACAACAATAACTTATTTGAGATCAAAACAGAGACTAGTTTCCACACATGGAACAACAAGAGAAAAGATTCCACTAACATCGCAGAAACACTTGATAGATTCTTCTTTAAAGGAGATCTAACCGATTTCCATACAAAACTAAAAACTATAGTATTACCTTGGTCAGGATCTGATAACTTCCCGGTATGCTTAGAACTTGTGGGGGAAACAAAGAAAATGAGATATACCTTTAAGTTTGAGAGAATGTGGTTTACACACAAAGACTTCCTCCCCAACATACAAAAATGGTGGAAGGAAAGCACCTTTGTAGGATCAAAATTGTATTATCTGGTCTCTAAGATGAAAGAGATTAAGCACAAGTTATTAGACTGGAACAAAGAGAAATTTAAAAACACCTTTGAGGAAAAGTCAAGAATTGAGAATGAACTGGAGACAATAAACATTGATGTGATGCAAAATGTGTAAGGAAGTTAAGTAGCGGAAACAACTTCCTACACTAACCTTGAGAGGAGGGTAATGCAAAACTTTTTCAGATCGTTACAACAGTTATAGAAAATAGAAATAGATATAATAGCATTCATACCACAACACAGTGATTTACGTGGGGAAAACCCTTTCAGGAGAAAAACCCCACACTCCAAAAGCAGCTCAATATTTTATTTAGCAATCAAAAATAGATTACAACATACTTGCAGAGCAAGCTCTTTGCAGGAGTACCACTAATCAGAGATTCAGAGGCAACTCAATAGCCATAAGACTCTTACACACAACCTCTATCTCACACACCTCATAAATAGGAGATACAATACAAGAAACCGTCAAACGGCATTACAAAACCATGGGCTAAAACCACCCAATAAGGTGTAGCTGACCTTATCTCCCTTCTAGATGCCCTATGACATGTTAAAGCACACATCAACACGTGTCGCTCCCTTTTACAGCTCATTTATGTATCCGATACAAATTATTTTTCCTATTTCAGGAGTACAAACTTCCGGAGGCCATAACTTGAGAACCGAGTGTCCGATTGACGAACCGTTTGAAGCGCCGGAAAGCTCGCGAAGTGCTCTATCACCTCGTAACTAGCTGCACTAGTTATGGCCACTTTTCAATGCGTTTTGGAGCCTCTAAAGCCCCCAAAATTAAGTTTAAACATTTTATCGCACCCCTCCAAGATGAAAACTTTAATATCTTCAAAACTAGCTGTGACCTTGCGACGCAACTTTATCGGAATGCTTATCTAGCCAACTAGAAGCTTCAGGGAGAATTTCGCACCATTTCGTGCTCAAATGAAAACTTACTATAAATAGTAACCTCGCATAAATGCAAGGTTGAGACACCATTTTTCCCAACAAAATGGGATGACCTCTGAGACATATGAAGTTGAGAAAAGGCTCCTATATGAATATGAAGGCATTCTGGCCAGAGAAGAGATATACTAGAAACAGAAATCTCAAGAATCATGGTTAGAAGATGGGGATCAAAACACCAAATTCTTTCACAACAATGTTAAAATTAAAAGAACAACAAACAAAATCACCCAAATCACCAATAACAGTGATCAGATCATAATGGACCATGATCAAATTGCAAAAGATGCAATCATGTATTTTGAAAACATCCTCAACAATTGGGAACACTTAGAACTCACCAACAATAGAATCTTAACAAATAACATACCCTAACTGATAACAGAGGATGAGAACAAAATATTAAACTCCAAAATCACTCATGAAGAAGTTAAAATAGCTCTGGCACAATTTCATGGAGAGAAAGCCCCTAGTCTAGATGGCTTCCCTGCTTTTTTCTTCCAGAAATGTTGGCATGTCTTAAGGGATGAGGTAACTAATGCCTTGGAATTCACCCACAATGCAAGAAGATTCCTATAAGAAATTAACAACACTTTTTTGGCCTTAATCCTAAAGAAAGAAAACCCCTCAAAATGGGATGAGTTCAACCCATTTCTCTATGCAACATGATCTACAAGCTACTAGCTAAAGTAATGGCCAATAGATTAAAAAAATTAATGCTTATCATAATATCAAAAGAACAAACAACATTTGTACCCAATAGATCTATTTTAGATGGGATTATTATTGTCCAAGAAGCCATACACTCCTGTCAAATCCAGGAGCAGCCTAATATGCTGCTAAAATTAGACATTAAAAAGGCTTATGACAAAGTGGATTGATACTTCCTATGCAGTTGCATGAAGGCCTTTGGCTTTAACAAGCAATGGATAATTTGGATTCACTTCTGTATATCAAACCCTCGGTTCTCTATCTTACTAGACAGGAAACTGGAAGGCTTCTTTGAAACCTCCAGAGGACTCAGACAAGGGGATCCTTTATCCCCATTCTTCTTTATAATTATGTCTGAAGCCCTTGGAAGGATTTTGGAGGCATCACGAAGGTCCAACAAACTGTCGGGAATTCAGATCACAAGTGGAGTTGACCCATGCACCCATCAACAGTTTGTGGATGAAACAATAATTTTGGCAAAAAGATAGCTAAAGGAAGTTAAAGAAATTTAAAACATATTTCAGTCCTATGGGCTGGCCTCAAGAGAGATGGTAAACAAAAAGAAATCAGAAATATTCTTCTTCAAAACATAACCATAGGAGGAACATAGGATAGCTTCATATCTAGGATACAAATAAGGACATCTACCACTAACATATTTAGGGATGCCCCTAGACAAAGGCATCATATTGAATAAACTTTGGGACCCCCAAATTGAAAAAGTAAGGAAGAAGCTGGCATCCTAGAAAGCCTTATGGCTGATAGGGGCAAGAAGATTAACCTTCATAAAAATAGTATTAACAACAATGCCTATCTATCTTCTATCATGTATACCTCTTCCAAAAGGGACATATAAAAACTAACTCAAATAATGAGAGATTTCTACTAGAATGGTGCAGAAGATTAAAAAAAATGAAACTAATATCATGGAAAAAGATATGTCGTGAAAAGAGAGATGGAGGCACAGGAATAAGAAAATTACTATGGCAAAATAAAGCTTTAGGGGAAAAACTGGCATGGAAAATATATGCATCCTTAGAAGCAAAATGGGCTAGAATCCTTAGGAGAAAATAAATGTCACAAAATCATAGAGAGGCAATATTTAGGGAAGCATATCCTCCCAAGGGATCTAGAATCTAGAACTTTATAAGAGAAAGTCGGTCACTCATAATGAACCACCTATCCTGGGATATTCATGATGGAAAAACAACCTTATTTTGGGAGGATTCCTGGGGTGGCTACCCCTCAATTGACAGTTTAATGAACACAACTGACATTAAAAACCAAATGAAATCTTTATGGGGGAACCATGTAAAGGATTATATGATACTGGCACCTAAATCAATAACAGGACGGACATGGAAGAACATGTGCCCATTCTTAGTGGACAACAAAGACCAAGAATTGCTGCAAATCCTAGAGGGCAGAACAATAACACTCAGACCTAGGTCGGATGATCTTATATGGTCAAAATCAAAGAATGGACAATACAATTGCAAAGATCACTTTAGAACCATATACGAGGAGGCAAACATAATCAAATACTACACCCCTAACACAATTTATTGGGATAAATTTGGAGTCCCAAAAGTTGGCTTCTTTGCTTGGGCAACATTTCAGAGGAAAGTTCTTACTACAGAACAATTTCAACTCAGAGGTTATGAAGGGCCCTCAATGTGTTTCTTATGCAAGAAAGATGAGGAAACAAATGACCAAATATTCACAATATGTAGCTACACACAAAGATGTTGGTATTGGTTGATGACACAATTAGGCTAGTCAGGAGCCATCATCCCTAATCTAAAGGACTGGCTTAAAAATTGGCCACTAATAAAAAAGAATAGCATCTTCCATAACCTATGGATATGTAGTCCAGCAATAGTAATCTGGGAGGTTTGGAAGGAGAGAAACAGGAGAATCTTTAAGGAAAAAGAAATGAAGATACAAATACTGATAGCAAAAATAGAAGCCTCCATCACATAAACCTCCAATAATAGGAATATGACCATTCCACAACATGATAAGACATTTACAGAGTGGGATAACTATATTAGGAAGCAATGGAAGGGGATCAAAATTTGCCCTTTCATTGGGAAAGGGAACTGAGATAAATCAGAGGATAGAAAAGCATGAAAATGGGTGCCCTCGCAGATTGGATGGTGCAAACTCAACCTTTGATGGAGCATCTAGAGGCAACCTAGGGGAGGCAAGGGTGGGATGCATAATTCACTCACATGAAGGGATATGTATTGGATTGAGCTCTCGATATCTAGGACATGGTACAAACAATAAGGTAGAAATATTGAGCCTAATAGAAGGTCTAAATTTATGCAAACAATTAAAAATGCCCAAATTCGAAATAGAAGTGGATTCGGCTATCATTGTTAATGCAATAAGCACTAGGACAATGACAAATTGGGTGCTTAGAAGCTTATTAGGTAGAGCCCAATTGTTATTGGGAAGCTTCTCATACTACACAATCAATCACATATACAGGGAAGCAAACACATTGGCAGATAAGTTAGCCAATTTAGGGATAGATGGAATTAACAGAACCACACATAGACAGTCAGATATGGATACTCACACACAAACAGAAATCGAGACAGAATCCCAGTAACATTCAAAACACATTTATATGTAGAATGGAAGGTATATATATATATATATATATATATATATATATATATATATATATATATATATATATATATATATATATATATATATATATATATATATATATATATATATATATATATATATATATATATATATATATATATATATATATTCATGCACAAATAAAGATATACATGTACGTATACAGGTGTATCTATATAACTATATATGTACAAGTGCATATATATGAGCAAAGGCATATATAGATGCACAGATGCATATATAGCTATATATATAGGTATATACAGACATAGATATAGTTATAAGAGCATGCAATAACATATATACCCATCATAGTATCTTGAGAGTAGAGACCACTCCCTTCTATAGGAACAAACATAAACTAGGTATGGTGCTAGGCACCAAGAGTTTAAGGTAGACAAGAATGTGTCAAATCAGCATACAACTCTTACACACATAGAAACAATCTCACACTCATACAAAGATATACATAAATATAGACATATATAAACTTAGAGGAAAAAGATGCAATACTCGGCCTAAGTCCTTAGCAAAATGATGGCACTAGACTATAACACTAATCTCTAAACCGATATGACATGATAGGGCTGAGATGGCACCACCGCAGATTTGATAGACACAAATATGTTCATCTGTATACATATAGCAGGATAAATTATATACTTACATGCATATATATGCACAGATCTATAGATATACAAGTATGTATATAGATATAGATGCATACATGCACATATGTATATTTGTAGATATATGCTTATGAATGCATATACGTATACATAGCCACATAAATAGAAATACATAAAGACGTATACATAATGCATACTTGAGCATGGACAAAATAGAAATGAACAAATATATATCTACATAGGAATATAGATATATTTTCCCATATATATATATATATATATATATATATATATATATATATATATATATATATATATATATATATATATATATATATATATATATATATATATATATATATATAAGCACAAAAACCTATATATATATATATAAGTATACAGACATATATTTATGTCTCGATGTAGTATATAAAAATGATGAAATGCAGCCAAAAATCATCATAATAATATTGCTCAATTGTCAGAGCAATCATGCACTAGCAATGCTAGGAGTAAAGAGAATCAATAATCATCACTCCCGTAGTCATACAGCAGGACATTTTGGGGAAGGGAATATGTCAGAATTATCTACAAGCAATCATACAACATAGTGAAAGACAAAGAGGTAAACTTCATGTGACTTTCCTGGCACAATCGGGGTCACTATTTGTAGTACTGGTTTCACTGGTTGCCATAACTAGTATATCTTTGCATAAGCATTCATCACTAAACTTTTCCTAAAATGGATTATGGTATTTGTCTCTGCTCTGAGAAGTGGGAAATATCCTTCAGAGGAGAAATTTCTAATAAGAGATGGTCAGTTATCCTGAAAATAGAGGATGATTTGGTTATACATACGACTAAAAGGATTCTGGGTGATGAGATAATCCTTTCAAAACATAGGAAAAGAGTTAATAGTAGCATCCCAGTAGGGTTTGTAGTGATTTTACTTACAATGGGAGAACGAAAAGCAGTAACAGTCACATTATGCAAGTTGATTTTCAAAGAAGAATACTTGGATAACTTGGAATTGGCAATAAAATGTGTGGATGAGAATCTAAAAACACCTTACCCGGAAGATTACTCCAAAGTGGTGGAAGCCATTGATAAGGGGGAGGTGCTTAACATAGAATTCAAAAGGCCCATTCTCAGTAATAAGGACCAGAGTCTCTGCAGCCAAAGACAAACAGAGATTGCTAGAAGCATTGCATTCCTTAAGAAATGGTTGGGAGTGGTCAAAGAACTGAAAGGAGAGTGGTGGGTGAGTTACATGGTGGAAGAAGGATGGACACTATTCTAGGCAGATAATCCCACTGAATCACAGACCTCTAGTATGTAATCTGCAGAGGACAGGGAAGAAGATTAATCTCTAGTTACATAGTTTTTTTTGATATAATTATTATAATGAATCTTATGCATAGACAGATAGGATCGATAGATAGCTCAAGACACATAGTGAACTATTTATTTTCTTTCATATAATATGCATAGCGAAGGGTAAGATACTCACTGTGTGACAATATCAAATTATAGTTAAACTATACTTAGATGAGACATAAATCTTTATTATCATAATAAGAAACTAAAGTGCAAACTAGAGAGATTGTTGTAGTATAAACCCTTTGCTGACCAGTGCTTCCGCTTCTGAGAAATATTGTAGACTGGGTAATATTTCAAAGTAGGACCAACAATTTCTGATGTTGACCTATTTGGAAAGAAACCTAGTCTAGAATAACAGCAGGGGAGAGTGTACTGAAATAGTATTGGCTTTATTCTTCTTTTGAAACTAATAGTTAACATAGTGGTTTTGCAGAAGAAGGTATTGAAAATATGTTTTGTAGGAGAAGGTTTTAAAATTTGTTTTGCAGGATAAGTAGAAGGTGACTATGATGGCAAAAGGGAATTGGGAAAGCTGGAAAGAAATACACTATCCCATGTCAAGCATAGATTCTCCGTATGAAGGGCTTTTTGACAAGCCAGATTGTAGAACCTATAAAAGGTCAATTGTAATTTAAAGGTTATTAGTTTGACTGGACCAATGGTCTTGGGCAAGGCTAGAGGTTTTCTCCTCTCTTCTCTTTCCTACCGGCACCCGCACTGAGCGAAGATTGTAACATTTTTTATCAATAAAATACAGCTTAGGCCTTTTTACCCAAAAAAATAATAATAATAATTTATTTATAAGTGCTAAGGTATTAAGTAGCAATAGTACCTTGTTAATTTACTAATAAATTAATACTAAAGTTGAAATTAATTAATAAATAAAACGTGCTTGTTTTATTATAGTAAATTAAAGCTTGATTTATTCATTTTAGAATCATATTTTTTTAATTAGTAAGTTGAATGATTTTTAGTTTCATATTAAAGTTTTTTAAATAAATTTTGTTGAGGAATTTTTATTTTTTTTTGGTCTTCTATGTGTGCATGAGTGAAAAAGGAAATTTATTTCCTGAAGGGAGTTTTCGAAGGAAACCTCTTTATATTTTGGAAAATTTCCAAAATGAGGGGTTGTTTTCCTCGTAGGATATTGTTTTTTCCTTTTTGTTTGGTTTTGGAAAATTCATTGGGAGTAATCTTGCATGAAGGGTTGAGTTGTTTTTTGGCGAAATCCATGTGTATTGCGAGAGCTGGATTCAAAGGCTTGGCTTGCAAACTTTTTGCCAGGAGTGCGATTATAGGTAGGGACCAAAATACATGTGTGAAGTTCTATTTTGTTTTGAAATTTTTATAAATATTTTCAAAAAGATTGTCTATTATTTAACTGGGTAAATTTAGAGTTATCATTAAAAAATTTGTTTCTTCTAGTTATTTCCTACGAAAAGTTATGGAAGAAATGAATTGTGATTTTGAAAAGGGTTTTTGTAATTATATTTTATTTGTTTAGTTCAAATTCTTTGTAAAATAAATTAAGTTCTCATGTGTGGGTTGGATTCATAGATAGTTAAAATAAATTTTCTGGAAACAATTTGTTATCCTTTGATTTGTTGAAAATCATTCTGGGTTGGAAATATTTCCAATATATTTTTTCCAGTTTTAATTTGTGGGTGTTAATCTTGGAAATCCCATCTAGTTTACTTGACTTTTTTTTAGGCGTGGAGAGTCGTGGCTCTACCCACAACCTCGCTATGGAATACAACAGTCCATGGTACCCATGACTATGGTAGCCACAACCACAGCCCATGGGAAACCCACGGCTATGGTGCCACAGACCATGGGCCACCACAACTATGGTGAATACCATAGTGCATGGTACTCATGGTTATGGTAGCCACAACCTGTGGGAAACCCACAGCTATGGTACCACAAACTGTGGGCCACCACAACTATGGCGATTACCACAGTCTATGCTAAAATATGTAGGGAGATTTTATATATATATATATTATATTTGTTTTGGAATAAATGGAAGTACATTATTTCATTTTGGCTTTAAAATAAAGTATAATTATTGGTATTTCTATGAATCTTTCTTGTGACGAAAACAATACTAACAAAGTAATTTTTATAGTATTCTTTTGTCTAGAAGATTACTTTTTTCACTATATATATACTTTTATATATGTCTAATTGTTTATAGTTTACTATTATTCTTTTGTAATCAATATATTCACATGTAGATGACAAGGATTAATTGTTCTAATCCATTGATAATCTTTTGTATTTCTTTGATATTATTTATTTAGTCAACATTGGTTGTCTTGGGGTTAGATTGGGATAATGAACTTAAATGGGAATGTGCAAGTTTATATGTTCCTAATGTTTGTAGTATTATTGACATTAATGTATCATTATTTTGTGGGAATACTTTAGTTAGAGATGCTTGATTATATGCCAGTGCTAACCATTTTACATCGTTCGTTCTGCAAACGTGAGTTATTTTTTATTGCTGAAGTTAATGGGCCAAAGATACTTTATGCTTTGATGTTAATATTTGACTTGGGTATTGTTTTGATATTTAATTAAACCCAACCCATGATCTTTAATTCTATAGTAACCTAAGTGTTCAGGTGTAATCAGATCTATCTATATATTAGAGGCTATCCTTTAAAAGCAATAGCTATCTCAAATTTATTCTTGTATGAAGATATTATTTTGAATCAAGATTATTTTTATTAGAAGTATGTTTGAGTGTTTTAGTGACACATTTCCATGGTATTGTCTAGGTCATTGTAACATGTGGATTATATCTAGCACTTCGTATATTCTTAATGCTCCAAGATATCATATTGGTTTACATTAGTGTTGGAGTTGGTGTTTTGAGACCCTTGGTGTGGTTTTGAAGGGGAACTTTTGGCACGAATGATCTTCATATCAAAGTTATCTAGGACTTCATTTCTGTTTCACCTAAGTGGTTGGCAGCTGACAAGAGAAATGTATAGGGTATAAGACCCTACAAAGGGTTGAGTACACATTTTATCATGTATTTTTAGTCTAACTACAAAGTCTCTACGCATTCACATAGGCAAGGCTACCTGCAATGAGCCCCCAAGACTTAGGTCTATCCCTTAGGAGTGACTCTTATGAGTTGTGTGGTCATGTCACTCATCATATATCTTTTGTACTTACCCTTGTGATTTTAATGGTAGATATTTGATTCAGTTAAATTTATCGTTTAACCTATTGAACATACATCTACTATTTGATATATCTAATGTGTGCATCTAGTGGTGTAGGCTTATGTGTAGGAACGTGGAGAAAGTCAAGTCATGTATTGTACTAAGAAGAGAAATCTCAAGTATAAGGTGACAGATTTTCTAGTTAACTATTGCTTAAATTAGAATATAGTATGTTGCAATTTGTACAATCATAATCTTTTAGTAATTTTGTAATTTGTGATTGTTTCAAAAAAAAAAGTTGTCACTATTTTTTAGAGATGTTCCCTTGTGTAAAAGTGGGCATTACATTGCTTAAATAAATAGCCTAGAGATTATATAATACTATAAATTTCTCCTTGGTGTGCAATGGGTATGTCAAAGAGCTTTACAAGGTCAATTACAAAAAAAATGGTCTATTTTGCATACATTTGTGTTGTACCTGAGGTTAATTGGTACGCCACTTAGAAAATGGTGTTGTTTATGCAAAAATAGTTTGGATTGAGAAGTGATGGACTAAAATAAACTATGAATTCATTTTTAGGGAGCTGAACATAAGTGAAAGAAATCTTTTTAATCAAGAAGATAATTGGAATCCATTGTCTAGAGGCTCATGTTATGTTTGTAATATTGAGAGAGGGAGAGAGGGGAGATAGATAAAGAGGTGGAGAGAGAGAGAGGAAGAGGGAGATATAGATGGAAATGTAAAGAGAGAGAGAGAGAGAGAGAGAGAGAGAGAGAGAGAGAGAGAGAGAGAGAGAGAGAGAGAGAGAGAGAGAGAGAGAGAGAGAGAGAGAAGGGGATACAAATGAAGATAAATATAGATGTAGAGGGAGAGATAAAGATAAAGATAAGGAGATAGAGAGATAGAAAAAGAAGAGATATGGAGATATATTGGGAGAGAAAGAGAGATAGTGTAGGCCAAATTTTAATTGACTCGTCAACGAAGATGTCCACATCTAGGTTGACTCCTACTATGGTGTCTATACCTTTGGTAAATCTTTTAACCAATATTAATAATTTTAACAAAATATTGAATATTTGTAGTTGACATGCATAACCTCTTTCTTCTTTTTTGTCACATCTAAATTATCGTTTGGTGCCCTTATACACTTATACTTCTCGAAATAAAAAACATCTAAGGAATTTTATTGAGATAGTGCCAAGGAAGGAATCTACTTAGAAATTGCATAAGAGGTGTCATTTTTCATTTAATATTTATGATGTCACATAATTTTTATTGGTTTGACTTCATTGCAATTGATCTGTATTCTATCTTCTTTCTCACTTCTCTTGTTTGTACTTTTTTCACACGTTTGGGAATCTTAAATTACACTATGCCATAATTTTTCCTTATATTGATGCTTGCCTTGCTTTGGTTTAACGTACAAACTTATCACCATACATTATGAGGTCAAGTCATCATAAATTCCATACAACTTTGCACCCTTCTAATTCTTTTTTATCCAGCCATGCAATTTAATTGAATCTAAGTTCTTCTATTGTATTGATGCATTATTTATAAATTTAATTATTAACTAAAATTTATATTTTTTCTATTATTACAAATGATATTAAATTAATAAGTAAATAAATACAAAATAGTACCAAACTAATTTAATATTTATGGTATTAAATTAAATAGAATATAAATAATTTATATTACTGATTAATAATGTAAATATAATGTAATTATATATAACAAGGTTATTTATATCATTATTAAACAACATTGATATAATTATAAATTACTATATAATATTTCGAATTTAATATTTATGGTATAAAATTAAATAGAATATAAATAATTTATATTATTGATTAATAATGTAAATATAATGTAATTATATATAACAAGGTTATTTATATAATTATTAAACAACATTGATATAATTATAAATTATTATATAATATTTAGATAAAATGTAAATAAGATTTATTATTAATAATAACTTAAATAAAATGTAATTATATAATTCTATTATATTTATATATTAAATAAATTTGTACTATATATAAATATATTAATCATAATTATAATATTTTTTATATTTATATTTAATTATTTTTAGTAAATATACAATAATAATATAAATTGAATGCACAATATTATATATAATAATAAAAATGATATTATATATTATATTATGTTTATTTATGATGCACTAAAGTTCCTACCAAATGCTAGTAGGGAGAGAAATAGAGGTATAGGGAGAGATACAAAGGTGAGATAGAGCGATGGAGAGATGGATAGATAGAGATATATAGAGTTATATGTAGACAAGGGAGGGAGATAAAGACAAGGAGATATATAGAGAGACAAAAAAATAGAGACAAGTAGAGATGGAGAGAGGGAGATATAGAGAGGGAGAGATAGAGATATATAGGAAGAGAAAGGGAAAGAGAGGTACATAGATAGAGAGATACATATGGGGGATAAAGAGGAAGTAAGCAAGAGATGGGGAAAAATTTTAAGGGAGTATAGAGAGAGTGGGGGAGATAAAGGGGGTGAGATAAGTGGAGGAGGAAGAGATAGATAGAAGAGGGGAGAGATAGAGAGAGGTAGAAGACAGAGAGGAGGGGGAGAGAGATATGTAAAGAGGGAGAGAAAGAAGGAGAAGGGGGAAAGAGGGAGAGGGAGAAGGATAGGGGGATTTATATAGATAGAGTGATATAGAGAGTTAGAGAGATATGGAGATAGAGATATAGAGGTAGAGAAAGATATGAATAAAAGAGATAGAGAGGAGCAAGAGGGTGTTAGAGAGAAAAATAGAGATAAAATGAATAATAGAGAGGTAGATATAATATATATATATATATATATATATATATATATATATATATATATATATATATATATATATATATATATATAGCAAGGAGTGTATGTGTGTTTGAGTGAAAGAGTCATATATGGAGAGAGATAGATATATATAGATAAATAAAGAGGAAAGGAGGGGAGAGAGAGAAATATTAGCTATAAAATGAGGGAGTGATAGGGAGAGAGGGAGAGAGGGATATAAAGAGGTAGAGATAGGAATCGAAAGGAGTGATAAAGAGCTGGATATAACTTTGGAAAGAGAGGGAGTGAGAGAGGGAGAGATGGAAGGAGAGAGGAAGAGGGAGAGTGAGAAAGTGATAGAAAGAGGAAGACAAGGAGAGAGGGGAAGATGGAGAGTTAGAAAGTTAAAGGGAGAAGAAATGATATAAAGAGAGAGAGAAGGGTACATATAAGATATGGCATAAAGAAACTATATATGTATTATATGTTCCTATTATATATATTTAAAAATTTCTATTATAGAATAAAATGCTTAATAATTATTATATTATAACATTATTTTCAAATAAATTTAATCATTTACATTATATAAAATATAATATTAACATAGCCTATATTATATCAAATATTATAGACAATAAAAAATATAATTATATTATATATAAATTAATTTATAATATATAAATAATTATTATATACTAATTATACATTTATATTTAATAGTTTTTATCATATAATATACTAAAAAATATTATTTTCAAAATTAATTTAAATTTACTAAAATATAATATATAATAATATAATTTATATTATGAAAAATATTATAATTAAGATCATAATCCTTTATACTTTAATCAAACTTTATTCTAATTTTTAATTTATTAAAACTCTTCATAAATTCCACTCTATCTTGTAATTACCAATGTATTTTTCTAATGATAATTTTAATTTTCTTTAATTTCTTTTAACTTATAAAAAAAAGTAAAGTTTTAAAATATAAACAACGTGTTAAAATCATTCTATTCGGATATCTATCTACCATCGGGGATATTAGTTTTAAAAAAATATTAATTATATGTAGGTCAATCAAAGGAAAAAATGGAAACAGAATAATGACAAGTGCAAATGAACATAACATAAAATGTAGTTGTCATTGATGTCAATGAGAAGGACCAGAGTAAAGTCCACAGAAAGACAACTCGTCATCTGTGGATGTACACATGACATGAGGAGAGTCGTGTAGTGAAAAGGGAATTTTTGTAGTACTATCAATGACCCCGAGAAACGATATATTTTCAATCGTCATGGATTAATATAGATGCTTTGACCGTCGTACATTTGTCAAACCAAGCGGTTCATTTTAAATAAGAAACACCTTTGACGAATAAATACAAAATGAAATTGTTGAAAACAATTTAAAAACTTCTAAGAAAATGTAGTTGACAGATGCAAAGTCAAATTACTGAATATCTCTTCAGTACCAACATAAAGATTATATAATATAAATACAAAATAGAGTTGTTGAAAACAATATAAAAACTTCAAGAAAATGCAATTGACAGATGCAAAGTCAAACTATTGAACATCTTTGCAAAAACTGGCAATGATAGAACAAGGATTTGAACAGGTCAGAAAAAACTACGGAGAGTCCAGACTAAAGGGTCTCTATGATGCTTTGAAGGAAGCCAGTAAACAATTTTGACAATTTGTCATGTCAAAGTTGCTGACATACGAGGAGGATTTAAATATTTCGCTAGATCAAATGAATTTTTTAAAGAATTATTAATGATATATAATTTGATAAAGAAAATGAATCCAAGGTGTTAGAGACGAGAAAGGTTGAAGATAAGTATCTTGAAGTAGAGTTACAAGCAATTACAATTTTTAAAAGTATTGACAGCATGAAAGGAAAAATTTCAGAACGTTGGAAGGGCATTCCCTTGGTAGAATGTAGAATGCCTCAAAGAAATATGGTTTCATAAACGGTTCCATAGCATTAACAAACAAAATCATCAGAAACTAAAACACTAAAAAAAACAAAAAGCAGAAAATTAGCACACACAGGCACACAGGTTAGCGCCAGAAGCATGTTTATATTCTATTCAAATAAGCCGGCCCGTCCGTCTTTTGTCTGGGACAAAATATGTCGACTTGAATGCAAAACAAATTGAAGCGTAGAGAAAACGTCGATTAGACTTTCTTGTATAAAATCAAATTCAAACTCGTTTTACAAGAAAATCGGATTCAAACTCATTTTCATGGAACCATTCAAAAGAGTTTGTCTTCACGTTCATTACTCCGTCTTTTGTCCGGAACAAAAGACTTTGACTTACCTCCCATTCCTCCAAGAAAAAGGTGAACTGCTCGTCATGAATTGAACTAGTGTTCCCATTGCCATAACCCGACACTTAAAATTAATTGATTGTGAACCTATCAAGCTTAGAAAAAACGTCGCGTATGACCGAGCTGTCAAATCATTGGTTGGTTTACATCGCTGTTTAGGTATCTTCCGCGTAGAATATTTGGAAATTTCGGAAGGTTGAAAATTGGTGCATTTCTATGGGATCTACTGCACTGCTATTAGAACTAGAAAAAAAAGATGCCATGAATATCGAAATGGCGATGAAGTATTTGGTCCTAGCAATTGCTTTTCTTTTTCAATTAAATAGTTGCAGTTCATTAGGACAAAACGGTGGGGATACGCTTCTGCCCGGAGATTCGCTCGCTGGAAATGAGACCATAGTGTCAAAGGATGGCACGTTTGCATTGGGATTTTTCAGTCCGAGAGGGACGGATAATTGGTACATTGGCATCTGGTACGCACAAATCTCCCCGAAGGTCATAGTTTGGGTGGCTAACAGAGATAATCCTATGAGACACATGCCTGGCGTTCTGAGATTTTCCAGCAAGGGTCGACTCACACTGTTTGACAGAAAGGGCCCATCAGTATGGTCGACTGATAATGGTCTGAGAGGATGGCGGGTAGTGATAACGGACCCTGGTAATCTCATTATTCTGGGTCACGGCCACAACAAGTCTGACATTGTGTGGGAAAGTTTCGCTCATCCGACAGATACATGGTTGCCTGGCATGAAGATGTGGAAAGGCATGCGACAAACCTCGCGGAAGAGTTCTGTGGATCCTGCAGTTGGGCTTTTCTCTAATGGAATGGACATGTCCCCAGGAAGCACGCAGATGGTATTGGTCTATAACAACAGTGTCCCATATTGGTCCACCGGAGAGTGGACTGGGAGTTATTATAGAAACGCTCCGGAAGCGTTTGCTCCTAACAGATTCGAAATGTCCTGTGTGAGGATTTCTCCTTCAAGAATATACTATAATTATAGCGTATTCCGGTTTGGAACTACCCGCACTGGGCGGGTGGTGTTAGATTGGAAGGGCGGATCATATGTTTACTACTTGATGGATGATGGTAATTGGATTCAGGGATGGTCGTCATATCGAGGTCAATGTAGTGACTATAATATCTGCGGGGCTTACGGACTGTGTAATGCCAATGATGTGTGTAGTTGTATTGAGGGTTTCACACCCAAGCATTACACTCAAGGTTTGTTGTCAAGTGGGTGTGCTCGGCGAAGACCCCTGCAATGCTCTGTCACAGCGGGCACCACCGACGGCTTCTTGGAATCCAAGAATCGACAAATGCCCGAGGAAGACGCTATCTCATACAACCACGAGCAAACACTGCAAGGCTGCAGAACTGCTTGTCTCAGCAATTGCTCCTGTACAGCCTTTGCTTTCGTTACTTCTGGTGTACCAGTCTGTACACTTTGGTTTGGAGATTTATTCAAAATGTATGTTTCATCTGTCAGCCAATCCATCTTCATCAGGCTGGCTGCTTCGGAGTTGCTGCGCTTGACATCAAAGAGAAGCGGTAAAGCCCCTTTACTTTTTATTTTACTTCCTTCTGCCATGGCTGTTTTGGCTGTTTCAGCTCTCCTCTTGGCCGGATTTATCCTGTGGAAACATCGAAGGCTGCGGAACAAAAGAGTAGAAGAGGACGTGCCAATCATGCTCAAAACGTTCACTTACAAGGAGCTGCGAATTGCAACCGAGAATTTCAAGCATAAGGTTGGAAGGGGAGCATTCGGTTCTGTGTTCAAAGGAACTCTAGCAGACAACACGCTTGTGGCAGTTAAGAGATTAGAGGGTTATGCAAGAGCAGAAAAGCAATTCCGTGCGGAAATAAACACCATCGGAAGTATACAGCATGTGAATTTGGTGAGGCTCAGGGGATTCTGCGTAGAAGACTCTGAAAGGCTATTGGTGTATTCCTACATGCCCAACGGCTCTCTAGATTTCTCTCTCTTCTGTGAAGAGGGAAAAGCAGAGAAGGAGTTGGATTGGAAGACCCGTTATGAGATCGCACTAGGAATAGCACGAGGATTAGTTTATCTCCATGAGGAATGCAGGGATTGTATCATTCACTGTGATGTTAAGCCTGAAAACATTCTTCTAGACGACGACTTCAGCCCGAAGATAGCTGATTTTGGATTGGCAAAGCTGGTGGGCAGAGATTTCAGCCATGTATTGACGACCACAAGAGGAACTCCAGGATACCTGGCTCCCGAGTGGATCTCCGGCCTTCCTATCACTCCCAAGGTGGACGTATACAGTTTTGGCATGATGTTATTGGAAATTATATCCGGTCGTAGAAATCTAGATTTAACGGTGGAGGAGAGAAGCAGGTTGTATTTTCCTACCTGGGCTTCATCTCAAATTCAGGAGGGAAACATAATAGGTGTTGTGGATGCAAGGATAGCAAGCGGGGCGAATATTGAAGAGGTGAGAAGAGCCGCTGTAGTTGGGGTACTATGCATTCAAGAAGATGAAGATAGGAGACCGAGCATGGGTGAAGTGGTGAAGATATTAGAAGGGACAATGGAAGTTCCTGTTGAACAAATCCCGAGGTCTTTAGAGGTGCTGTTCGGAGAGTCATAATTGTAATTATGAAGTACTAAACTAAACTTCTTTTATAGATACGGTCCACCACGGGGTGTTGTTGAAATGGATTAACACCATCTTTATCTACTACTAATTTAAGAAATATTATTATTTCCATGCATATTTTCTTTATTTTTCCTTTCTTAAGTAATTTTATTTCTATGTTCGTTGTTAGATATAGATGACATTGACATTGCATTTCAAATGGGAATCTTATTTCCACATAAGAAAGCAAGATACTCATTGCATTGATGATATTGGCATTGTATGTCAAAGGGGGACCTTAGTTATTAGATAATGATGACATTGACATTACATGTCAAATGGGAACCTTATCTTTACATATTAAATCAAAATATTGATGATGTTGAAGATATTGGCATTACATGTCAAAGGGGACCTTAGTTGTTAAATAATCATCACACTAACATTACATGTCAAATGGGAACCTTATCTCCACATGATAAAAAACGATATTCATAAAATTGGCACTACATGTCAAATAGGGACTTTATCTCCACATAATAAAGCAAGAGTTTGAACTTTGATGGTCACAACAATAACAACATCACATTTAACCAACACATTATGGAAAGAACTCAACAAATTTTTATAAATTAAATATTTGTTAATGAATTATATAAAAAGTAAACGTTCAATTATTTACTCATAACAATATATTTTTATCTTTCTTGCAATATTTTTTCTTTAAGTCTATAAGTATTGTATACTTTAAAGAGTTTTTTTTCCCTATTTTGATACATTATAGCAACAAAAACATGTTGCGAATGCTATTAATTAATTGTCTTGCAGCAACTTACAATCTTCGGTTAAATCTATAATCATTGGATGCTTTAAATTACATTTTTCTTCCATTAGGAACAAAAAGACAATGAAAATATTACAAAAAAATGATCCTATACCAACTTACAATCTATCCTTCAATAAAATCTATAACCATTGTGTGCTTCTAAGCTTTTATTTTTCCTCACATTCCTAGACATTAATAGCAACCAAAGAATGTTGAAACTCTTTTAAAATAATCGTCCCAAAGAAACTTCATAGCTTTTAGCAAATTGCCATATATTCTTCTTTATTGTTGAGAAGAATTAATTTTTATGGTCACTGTCATTAATATTTTTACTTCCACTAGATATAACGATGTAAAAGTCATTATATATGAATTTTTAATACGATATAATCTTTATTTGAAATAATTGTAAACATGTATTGAGACTTAATTGTTGCATTTTCTTGAGAAAAATCATGGTTAATAGACTACCACAATCCTTTGACATTTGATTCTTATTTGGAATGCTACTATAGTACCATTCCATTTTCAACTTAGTTCAAGAGATAATTATCTTATTTGTACTTTGAAGTGTTTATGTGTTGTGTCACCTAAATAAAATACTCATTAATAAATCATTAGTGGACATTGTTCTGAACATACTAATGGCAAGTTTGACTTAATCACATGATCCATCTTTAAGAGATGACAAGATAAAAAAATGGTGCCTTAAATGTCATCAAATCCTTAAAAAATATTCTAATACTTGAATGGATTGATGTGTCAACAAACAATATATATAATATGAGTTTGAATTATTTCATTATTGATATTAGTTCATAATCTTTTAAAATCAAAACGGACATCATACCATTCCAAAATCTTGTATATCAAATCAAAGATGAACTAATAGATACTATAACATTTATAAGTACACTTTTCATGAACTTATTAAATAATTTTAAAACTAATTTTAAAAAATAACTATTTGTATGCCTTTTAATATAGATTTAATATATTATAATAATAATAAAGATGCTATTAGAATCAATTTGGATTATAATTTTTTTCAAAATCATATTAAAAAAATATTAAATAGAGTAACCCTATGTCATTTCAATGGAAACATTCAAAATAGGTTGTCTTCACGTTTATTTGAATTAATATGTCTATTTTTCATGGAGGACAAAAGGATATGACTTACAATCCCATTGCCACATTCAAAAGATGAATCAACCTAGCATTCTAATTGTACTTAAAATAATTGATTGAGAACAAAGAAGTCGTGGAGCTCACACTATCTTCAAGATTGGAAAAACATCTTCTTCAAAACAATCTTTTTCACATTCTAAATTTGTATTTTCCCCTTCATCTTTTCACCAATGGTTTTCATAAAAAAATATTCTTATGCAATAATATTCACCTAGTGCTATTGCTTTAAACATGGTCGTCCACTATTTTGTGCCATTTCTTCAATCATTTGAGCATTTATTCTATGGAAACATGAAAGACAACGGAAGAAAATCTTAAAAGAGGACAAAGAGTTGTGAATTGCAATTGAGAATTTCAAGCATAAGCTTGGAAGTGGAGCATTCAGTTTTGTGTTCAAAGGAACTCTCTAGAAAGCACACTTAATAAGGTAAACAAATTTCTTAAAAGTGTACATTTTAAATATGGTTTTGGGCACTCTTTTCTAAAATTTATAAGTAAAATTATATTAATATTTATAATAAAAAAATTGCTTAATGCTTGATCATATATTTCTATTGTTCTATTCAAAGTCAACATCATTTTGATGTCTTATTAAATGAGTGGACTTAGAGAAATCATTGATGCTTTCACATCTTCATGCGACTCTTGTGTACTTCATTTAAATTGAAGGAAAAAAAGCATGTTTTCAAACACTTAAAAATTAGTGTAAAGGCATTATGTCTAATGTACAAAGATCAAAAGACTATGATGATATTAGATAGATAGATATACAAATTATTTTTTAGTGCACCTCCCTTAAAATAGATATTACCAATAAACTTTCCATTATGAAACAGATTTGAAATCCTAATCAATCTCAAAAATCATTTTTCTTGATTTACTTCAATATAAAGAAAAAATGATATTTTCATTACATACAAGATTTTTTATTCATTTTGATTCATGTGCTTCATTTAAATATAAGGAAAAAAATATAAGTTTTCAAGAACTTTTAAATTGATAGAAAACAAATATATGTTTTCAAGCACTTTTAAATTCATGGTAAAGACATTACATCTAATTTAGAAGGATCAAAAGATTGTGATCCTATATCTCTCTATCTATAGATAAATAGATAGATAGATATATAATTTATTTTTAATGTGTCTCACTTAAGATGGATGTTAGTAATAAACTCTTGATTATGCAAGGGATTTGAAATTTTAACCAACTTCAAAAAATCATTTTTTATAGTTTAGATTCAATTTAGTAATGTTTTTATTTATTTGTTCTCATGCCTTGAATTTGGAAATGTACATTAAATCCTAATAGAAAAAGTCTTTATTGATTATCAAAACTCGTACCTGTCAAGATATTAGTTTTTTATTCCATCATTCTTACGTAATTTGATTCATAATTAATTATTAAACTAAAATAACTTTAAAAATATGTAATTTGCTTTTGAGAAAAGAAACCTTAAAATTTTGAGAAGGGGTTTGCCGAATCCACACTTTGATACCATGTCAAAGCAAATATTGAACTCTAATACCATGTTTAATTTTACAACACAAGCCTACAAGATCAAACAAAAAACTAGAACACCTTGCAAAAATGAGAGTAACAAAAAAAAAATATGTCGTATTCCTCAAATCAAAAATCACAAAATTAAATTACAATGCATAATGATGGTCTTATATGGAGAGAACAAGGATGCCCTAAAATAAATTTAGGAGAGCTAAAGAAAAAGCATGAGAAACTAAACAAGGCTAAACTATAGCTAAACTAAAGTACCACTAAGTGAACTTAACCTTGGGTAAGTGCAAGAAGTTGTGTCCACTTTTTGGCCAAAAAGTGGAAGTTTTTTCCTTTCTTTTTTTATTTTGTCCCGTTTGACTTAAATATTTGAGGCACTTAAAGGATGATTATTGAAAAAATTTAGTAATAGAAAATGTAGTGCTCAAAGTCTACTTTCCAAATATGTAATTTGTTTCAATACCCAGATCTTAAAAAGGAAGTTTGAATAGGCATTAGTAAAACCTATAGTTTAAAAGTCACTTTTTAGGACCATACCATGTTCGTGTACAACAAGCATAATTTGACCTAAATGAAACTATGTTTCTTTATCCTTTTGGGAAAAGATCTATAACTCACTTATCTTTGATGAGGATATTTTTTTGTAATTTTTTTCCATATATTTTTTTTTTGTTATTTTTTAATTGGGCATAATCACTGTTTTGAAAAATCCGCATGTACGGCAAGCATAATTTGACCTAAACTTAACATTTTTTAATTTTTTATTTTTTTAAAATTGTATAGATTTGTCTGTAGTTTGATGCCATATAATTATTTTTTCAAAAAACTTAAAGACAAAAAAGTTATTAAAATTTTAAAAAACCAAGTTATTTCAAGTTTATGGATCTCTTTCATTAGAAATTATTTTAAAATTAAAAAATATTGATCCATTCTCTTAAAAAATTATATATTTGGAATCTAGACAGTGTGTACTATAATGGGTTTTTGTTATTTAAAAAAATTCTGAAAATTAGGTGTTCAAATATATTTTTGAAGTCATTTTTTTGTATGAAGCTTGATTTAGCCTTGAAGTTGCAAGTCAAACCAGTTCTGAGCCTCAGGTTTGGCTTTCCGAACCATTTACCAAGCCTAATTCCAAACCTACAAGTGGGCCCCAAAAAAATCTTTTTACAAACGGGATCCCGTGTTGAGAACGGGATCCCGTGTTGAAAACGAGATCCCGTTATTTATTGCAAATTATATTTTTTTTTAAAAAGTAAACGGGATCCCGTTCAAATTAAAACGGGATCCCGTTTGCTTTTACCATTAATTTTTTTTTTTGAATTGTATAAATATATGATCATTTAACATAATAAAACATGTCGATTCAAATGTGCAAGTTTTTACATGATATATTATGATCTAGTTGTCCTTTGGATGCTTTTTGGTTGCAATTTTAGATCCATTTTTTGAAGGTGGCATTTATTGCATAAGTTTTTAGTCATTGGGTCTAAACAACATCAGAAGAAGAAACAAAGCAGGAAATTGATCGTCGAGGAAATTCAAGAAGAATGAGAGAAGGAGGCCAAAAGTCAAAGGGATAGAATAATGACGATTCAACAAATGAATAATCCTGATGCTTCTAGATCCACAACAATGGAAGAGACAAACATTCAAGATGATGCCTTGGGGGATCAGATGGACGTAGATGATGCAATTATGGATGATGATGATGTGAATGAAAAATTATGAAGAATATTCCAAGTACAACATCCTCAAATCCAGGTACATCTTCAAATTATCCAGTACATCTTCAAATCCTTCTCTGCAAGACATGGGTAATGTCATTATAGGTGATCTTCATATTGTTGATTTAGTAGAAGCTGGATATACCAATGTTGAGATTGATAGAATTGTCCATGAAAATGAAAACCTTCATGTTGGTAGAGATGAACTTCTTTTGAATGTTGAAACTGAAAATCCTTTTGAACATGGTGAAAATGAAAATCCTCCAATTGTTGAAGATCAGGGAAACATTTTTATAAAAAATGAAAAAAATGTTTTGGATAATCTTCTTGGTAATATTTCTTGGAGACAGATAAGAACATATGCCAATAGAATATACAAAGAATTTTTTTATCGAAAAAAACTTGCAATTCAATGTCAACTTATGATGCAATTGATGAGAATGTGGAAAATGAGAAAAAATAGGCATCTATGTGAAAGCATAAAAAAAAGATGAATCTGTTAAGCATGTTATGTCTACTGTTGCAAGTACCATCGAATCAATTGGTACAACGAGTTGATCTAAAGATAAGAATGTGGCGTGACGACCTATAACAACTGCCATAGTGAAGAAAGCAACCTTGAATAAAAGGATGGTAAGCAACATTAGTGGAATTTTAAAGAGGCATCCTAAAACATTGGCTAGAGCAGCTAAAAGAAGAGAAAGTACTAAAAGTGATCCAATCAACCAAAGTTGGAGTTTTAGTGGTAGACTTTGTAGGTCAGATATGAAATTGAATATTGAAGTGAAATCTTTGGTTGAAAAGTTTTGGCATGGTAATACAAGGGTATCATCTAATGCTAGAGATGTTCTAAAGTTGAGAGTGGGGTGTAAAACTCGTGACCCTCATCCAAAACACCTATTAGACACAACTCAAACTGAATTTTATAGAAAATTTTTGGATGAAGTTTTGTTACCTGGAAATATCACTATAAGTCAAAGATCATTTGAAAAATGCAAGCCCTGGTATGTGAAAATTAACAAGCAAAGAGTCTCTTGTTGTTGTAAAATGCACATGCAATTTCATTACTATTATGATGTTTTTTGATACATACATTGTGTTTTGCATAGTAACATGTTTATCCAGGAATGTGGTATTGATATGCCACCTGAATCAATCAAAGAATTTGTAGCAAGTTTATTTTGTCAAAGAACTTATGGACAATTATTTTATTTACATTCATGTATTTCTGGACAATGTTCTAGTTGTGGCAATTTTTCTAGACTAGTAGAATGTATGCATGAGGGTAGTGAAATTGATTTTGGACAACAACCAATGGATGTTAGAAGATTTAATAATGTTGAGTATCCTTTAAAGGATGGGAAAACAGGAAAGTGTGTCGATTTAATCACAAAGAAGGTTAGTGTACATGCATTCATGTCAGAATTTAAAAGTAAGATTGTACCAAAATATGTGACACACTCTCAACATGCTAGATGGCTTGATTCTCAATTTCGCACATGTAGAAATACATTTCCAATTGGAAGTATACTATCAGTGGTGGAATTTACAGAAAACTATACTCTTAAGCCAGAAGAGGAAATTCAATCTCAATATTACAATTCCACTCAAGTTGCTATTTTTGTTCAAATTGTTTATAGACAGGCAGATGATAGCACAGAGGATGATATAAAAATCCTAAGGGAGTATCATTTCTATGTGAGTGATAATAGGATGCACTTGTCAGAGTTTGCTCAATATTGTTTCAGCATATTCTATAGAAATATAAGAGAAAGAGGAATCCAGATGACAGAACATCTTATATGGTCAGATAATTGTACTGAACAATTCAAGAATGCTCGAATGTTTTATTGGTTAAGCAGGGCTCACAAGGAATACAATATCCAACATATATGGAGTTTTTTTGAAGCTGGACATGGCAAAGGAGAACATGATGGAGTTGGTGCATGTGTTAAAAGAAGTCTTGCTAGAGAGAAATTAAAATTTGAAGATAATGTAAAATTTAAAGATGCATGTGCAATTGTAGATTGGTGCAACACAACCTTATCTACTGGATCAAGTGTGAACTCTACAATTCAACGATTATTTTGGTTAGTTGAAGAGGAAAATATTATGCTAAAACTTGATTGTGAGACAATTAGTGGATCAACGAAATGGCATTCATTTAAGAGTTCAAATGCAAGCACGTGGACTATATGGATAAGGGAACTTGCATGTTTTTGTCAGTTTTGTATTTTAGGTGATTCTGATGTATGTGAGAATATTGAATGGGTGGAAGATTGGAATCAAAGATCGTTGACTCCTACTCAAGCACAAGATCAGATTAACACAATTGAAGATAATGATGAACTATTTGCATCAGATGATTATGATCGTGTTTCAGACCTTGTACAGAAAGGTAATCATTTTTTATTATTTTGTTGGCCATTTAATAAAATTAGTTTCAAACTTTTTTATATTTCGTGTAAATTAAAAATGGCATTTTTTAAATTCTAAATTGTGATAATTTATTAACTTTTTGTTTGTCTAGGACATGTGTATGCCGTTGTTGCACCTGAGGACAATGAAGAGGAAATAGAATATTGGTTGGCATGATTTTACATATAATATATATGATCATGTACATAAGAATTTAAATTTTAACATCTAGATGAAAATGTTTATAATTAATCATCAAGTGACACACATGACTTAAGGGGATTGGCCTACAGTTAGGACACGTGGCTTAAGGGGATCAAACTAGAACTAGGATAATTTTGGCTTAAGGGGATAGGCCTAAATAGGTCGTAATTAAATTTTGTAATTAATCATTTAAGATACACGACTTAAAGGGATTGTCCTAACTAGGACAATTGGCTTAAGGGGGTAGGCCTAATTAGGATGTATGTTAATAGATTGGCTTAAGGGGATTGGTTTAAGGAGATAGACTGAATGTATGTTAATAGGGGAATTGTTGTAATAGTATGTTAAGAGGCCCGTATGGTTGTAAATATAGTTGATTTAATGTACTTTTTTATATTTGGTGTAAATTAAAAATGGCATTTTTTAAATTCTAAATTGTGATAATTTATTAACTTTTTGTTTGTCTAGGACATGTGTATGCCGTTGTTGCACCTGAGGACAATGAAGAGGAAATAGAATATTGGTTGGCATGATTTTACATATAATATATATGATCATGTACATAAGAATTTAAATTTTAACATCTAGATGAAAATGTTTATAATTAATCATCAAGTGACACACATGACTTAAGGGGATTGGCCTACAGTTAGGACACGTGGCTTAAGGGGATCAAACTAGAACTAGGATAATTTTGGCTTAAGGGGATAGCCCTAAATAGGTCGTAATTAAATTTTGTAATTAATCATTTAAGATACACGACTTAAAGGGATTGTCCTAACTAGGACAATTGGCTTAAGGGGCTAGGCCTAATTAGGATGTATGTTAATAGATTGGCTTAAGGGGATTGGTTTAAGGAGATAGATTGAATGTATGTTAATAGGGGAATTGTTGTAATAGTATGTTAAGAGGCTCGTATGGTTGTAAATATAGTTGATTTAATGTACTTAGAATAGGAATTCCAAATTCAGCATCTACAAACTATAGGATGTATGTGGCTTAAGGGGACAAGCCTAAATTATAGGATGTACGTGCATTTCCTAATTACATGTGTCTTAAGGGGACATGGTCGAAATTAAATTACATTTGATCATAATTAAGTTTAATAAATTGAATATATAGTTTATAGGACCTATTTCATGCTATTTAATATATATGGCATTTAATAATATATATACTTAATAAGTCCTAGTATGTCAAAAGGGGAATTGTCGTAATAGTATGTTAAGAGGCCCGTATGGTTGTAAATATAGTTGATTTAATGTAATTAGAATAGGAATTTCAAATTCAACATCTACAAACTATAGGATGTATGTGCCTTAAGGGGACAAGCCTAAATTATAGGATGTATGTGCATTTCCTAATTACATGTGTCTTAAGGGGACATGGTCGAAATTAAATTACATTTGATCATAATTAAGTTTAATAAATTGAATATATAGTTAATAGGACCTATTACATGCTATTTAAGAGGCCCGTATGGTTGTAATTAGTTAATTTCATGTAAGTTTAGAATAGGAATTTCAAATTTAGCATCTACAAATTTGTAATTAATCATTTAAGACACATGACTTAAATGGATTGGGCTAATTAGGATTTATGTGGCTTAAGATGATAGGCCTAATTAGGATGTATGTGGCTTAATACCATTTGCCTAGATTATAGGATGTATGTGGCAAGTAAAGGAAAGAAGATTTACTTTAAATATAGGACACACATGTGGCTTAAGGGGATCATTTTATAAGGTCCTAGTATATACATATAGTTAATAGGTCATAGTATACATATAGTTTATAGGTCCTAGTATAGATATAGTTAAGGGGATCATTTTATAAGAAGATTTACTTTAAATATAGTTAATAGGTCCTAGTATACATTAAAACGGGTATGATTGTAATAGTATGTTTTAAGAGGGGTATAGTCATAATTAGTTAATTAGTTAATTTCATGTACTTAAGACACCTGACTTAAGGGGATGGACGCATGTACACAATATAGGAGATCTTATGTGGTCAAACTAGGTCATAAGGGGTACATGTTGTGTACATAAATGTTTAAAAAGTGGCACGTGTGTGACGGGCCTTTAGGACCACATTGTGTTGTAAGGGGTCACACATGTGTTCCAACGCATGTGTGACCCCTTAGGACCATATATGAGCCCTTTTAACATCCTATACTTAGTGTATGCAATATACCCCAACTACTAGGATGGTAAAAGGGGTCATATGTGGTCCTAAGGGGTCACACATGTGTGACCCCTGAGGACCAGATTATGACCCATTAGAATAGAATGTGGTTCTAGTAAAGGCTCCTCACACACATACACACATTCTAACTCAAGGTATAATATAGACATGGCTTAAACTAAATTATAGGACAAATGTGGCTTAAAAGGGGAATGAATTTGAAAATAGGAGATGGCTTAAGGGGATACATGCATGTGTTCTACAATGTACATGTGTGACCCCATGGGATCATGCATAGTGTCCTAAGGGGTCATGTATGTGGTCCTAAGGGGTCACACATGTACATTAGAATGTGCATGCATGACCCCTTAAGACCACATACATGACCCCTTTGGACACTATGGCTGATCCTATAGGGTCATATGTGGTCGTAAGGGGTTGGACATGATGTGATCCTATGTGGTCATAGGGGGTATGTTGTATACAATTTAAAGATGTTTTAAATAGTTTCATTTTTGTTGTAATTTTTTGGTTTTGGTTTTCATTTTCATTTTTGTTTTGATCTTGTAAACTAAATGTTTTGGTTTTGATTTTTTTGGGGGTTTTCATTTCGTTTAAACAAAATCCTAATCTAATCAATTCATACAAAAAATTCAAACTAAATTTAACTAATTTTTAAAATAAAAACATACTTTTCTAATTAAAATAAAATTATTGAACTAAAACACATTTTTTTCTAACAAAAAAAATAAATTTAAAACTTAAAATTATTTACAAAAAAAATAATTTTTAAACTAAAAATCTAATTTTTCAACTAAAAATTTAATCTAAACATGAATTATTGAATAAAAATGGGTGTTGGGCATACCTGGAAGACTAAAAGGCGGGTTGCTGGCAATTCCTGTGAGGGCTCCACACCTTGAATCGGGATCCCGTATGATAAAAATGAACCGCATTACGTTAAAAAAAAAATTATATATTCGAAATGGGAACCCATGTTGAAATGAAACGGGATCCCATTTCATTTCAACATGGGATCCCTTTTGGAGCTCTAGGCTCAGGATTGCGGGGCCCACAGAATCCCGTTTGATTTTAGGCTCGGGATGCCGAGAGCTAACGAGATCCCAATTCATCTCCTATTCTTTCTGCCTGATTTCGACTTTTTAACTAAGTCCAAAACTTCCACATTAAGTGGACACAACTTCTTGCACTTACCCCCTTGAAAAGGATAACTCTAGCAAAAAAAGCTCCTAATTTTATCTTGTGAAAAAGTAATTAAAAGACTTAATTAATAAATAACTAGATAACCGTCCTAATTACTCTAAGATATAACTCTCTTTTTTAAATTGCTCTATTTTTCTCTCTCCATACCTCTTACTCCATGCCTCCTTCCCTCTCTACCTTTTTAATCACCTCTATCTCTCTAAGTCTTTCCATCTTCCTCTCTACCTCTCTCTAACTATCTATATACTTCTCTTCCTTCCTACCTGTCACCCTCTCTCCTTCCTTATCGACTCTTTTTCTTACTTCTCTCTCTCTCTCTCTCTCTCTCTCTCTTTTTCTTACTTGTCTACCGGTGTAACTTCAAATTGTTTACACTACAACCGGTACTTTGTGTCAACTGGTATGTGCATTAGAGACAACCAATGGATATTCATTAGTTCAAGATCAAGTTGAAGATCAAGCGGAGATCATGTCAAGAGATTCAAGGATAACGGTTCGTATGTTTTACTCAAACCGGTATTTGATTTTTCCAATCGGTATTCGGTAATTTTGTGATGAGTTATCTCACTAAAAAACTTTTGGAGGTAATTTTTGTGATGTGTTATAATCACTTGACTAGATACACTGCACCTAGGAAATTGTGCTATGATTTCCTTAGGCCGACATAAAATCTGAATGTTTATATATTGACATCTTAGTAAATCATTTTTGATATGATGGTATGCATGAAGAGGGAAAGATTTTGATGTTGAAGAGCGATAAGTGTTAAGTTGAAGAGTGTGTTGTATAGCAGTGTTGCAAATGTTTAGAAGGATCTGATCAAGCAAGTATTGTGCTACTCAGAATAGATCAAACCATTCCTCTTGTTTTCTAACAATCACAACATAATTCAAATCCCTTAATCGGGTAAGCTCTAACAAGCTTCTATGTAATCCTCAAGTAAGTGCACAAAGATGGTGGTCAAAAAAGTGGACACACCAAAAAAAAAATGAAAAATAACAAAACGTGCACGGGGTATTTCAAATTTAAAGAACCCCGTATGTGTTTAGGCTCGTTTTGTTAAGCCTAACCAAAGCTAAACCACGTATGTGGTTTAAAGAATACTAAGTGCATACGTGGTTTAAAAACTAAAACCGCGTACGTGGTTTAGAAACAAAAAACCCCATACGCTATTTAAAAACTAAAACTGCGTACGCGGTTTAGAAAACAAAAACCTCGTATGTGGTTTTAGTTTGTAAACCAAGTACGTGTTTGTCTGTCAATAAAATGCAATTCATTTAGCATTCCATTAGGTTTTTCGATAGGCTATATCTACATAAAGTATAAGTGACATTTCTCTTTGTATTTTATCTTTCTTATACTTTAAGTTATATTTTATGTATATATTGTCAGTGTGTTTGAGAGTGGTTCCATATCTCTAAGAGTTATAATGCAAATTCTAGTTTTTTGAGTATTCTTACAAATTTTAGACTAGTCAAATTTCAGTAATTAGCATGCTCATATCAGCATTATCTCTCTCATCTCTTCCCTACATTCCCCATCTCTCTTCCTTAACCCCTACCTTTTTGTCTCTTAGGCATCTCCCTCTCTACTTTCTTCCCTCTCTTGTGTATCTCTCCCTCTCTTTCTCATCTCCCTCACTCTCTTTCTCTCTTACATCTATCCCTCTCTTTCTCTCCCTCTCTCAAATATCTCTATCTCTCTCTCTCCCCCTCTCTTAAGTGGCTCTCTCTCATTCTCTCTCTCTCCCTCCCCATCCCTTTCTCTTCCTTTGTCAAGTATTTATTTCGCTATAACTATCTTTCTCTCTCCCCCTCTCGCTCCATTTCTCTTTCTCTCAAGTCTCTCTCCCTCACTCTATCATGTCTCTGGATATCAACCTCTATCTAACTCTCTCTCTCTCTCTCTCTCCCTACCAAGTCTCTCTCCCTCTCTGCCTCTATGTCTCTATCTCACTCTCATCCTCTATCAACTGTATCTCTATCCTACTCTCTCTCTCTCTCTCTCTCTCTCTCTCTCTCCTATTCTTTATCTTTGAAGTCTCTCCCTCTCATCCTCTTTCTCTCTATCTCACTCTCTCCTTCTCTTAGGTGTATCTCTCTCTCATTCTCTCCCTCTCCCCTCCCCCTCCCTCTCTCCCTTTCTCATTACCTCTCTTTATAACTCTCTCCCTCTCTCCCTTTCCCCTCCCCCTCCCTCTCTCCCTTTCTCATTACCTCTCTTTCTAACTCTCTCCCTCTCTCCCTCTCTTCGCAACTCTCTCTCTCTAGTCTCTTGTAATATCCTTCTATCCCTTCCTCCCTCTCACTCAGACTCTTTCTATCTCTCACCCTCTCTTTCTTTCTCTCTCTCTCTCACCTTTCCTCCCTCCACCTCTTAGGTCTCTCTTTCTCTCCCAATCCCTCTATCCACCTCTTAGATCTCTTTATACGCCCCCTGCTCTCTCTCTCTCTCTCTCTCTCTCTCTCTCTCTCTCTCTCTCTCTCCCCCCTTCTCTGTGTCGCTCTCTATCTCTATATCTCCCTCTATTTCCCTCTCTCTCCATCTCTCTCTCTCCCCTCTCTCTCTCTCTCTCCCTCCATCTCTCTTTCTCTCATTTATCTCGTCTCTCCCTCTCAGTCTCTATCTCTCTATCTTCCTCTCCTCCCCCTCTCTCCCTCTCTAGGGTCAAATGGTATTCTTAGGGGTCATATGGTATCCTAGGAATCCATGCATGTGTCCTAAAGGGTCATAAGACACCATATGACTCCTTAGGACACCATATGACCCATAACAATACATAAGAGGTCATAAAAAACCATATGACCCCTTAGCACACCGTACAACCCATAATGACACCAAATGGTGTTCTAAGGGGTTATAGAACACTATATGACCTCTTAGGACACCATATGACCCATAACGACACCATATGGTGTCCTAAGGGGTCATAGGAGTACCTAAACTTGGAGGACACCATTTTATGTCTTTTCATGCCATATGGTATTCTTAGGGGTCATATGGTATCCTAGGGATCCATGCATGTGTCCTAAGGGGTCATAGGACACCATATGACTCCTTAGGACACCATATGACCCATAATGACATGTAAGAGGTCATATGGAGTCCTAAGGGGTCATAAGACACCATATGACCCCTTAGCACACCATACGACTCATAATGACACCAAATGGTGTCCTAAGGGGTCGCAAAACACTATATGACCTCTTAGGACACCATACGACCCATAACGATACCATATGGAGTTCTAAGGGGTCAAATAGTGTCCTAAGTAGTCGTAAGAGACCATATGACCCCTAATGACACCATATAGTGTCCTAAGTGGTCATAAGGTGTCTTAGGGGTCATATGACACCATAAGACACATAGCGACACCATATGGTGTCCTAATGGGTCATAGGACACCATATGACCCTTAGAACACAATATGACCCCTAACAACATCTAAGGGGTCATATGGTATCTTAAGGGGCCATAGGACACTATATGATCCCTTATAACACCATAGGACCTATAATGACACCAAATAGTGTCCTAAGGGGTCATAGAACACCATATGACCCTTTAGGACACTATATGGTGTTATTATCATGGGTTGTATGGTGTCCTGAGGGGTCATATGGCATCATATGACCTCTTAGGACACCATATGGTGTCGTTATGGGTCGTATGGTGTCTTAAGGGGTCATATGGTGTCTTAAGGGGTCATAGGACACCATATAACCTCTTAGGAAACAAATGACCTCTAATGACACCTAAGGCAAACAAAAAGAATATATATTGGAGTGAGAGGAAGAGAGAGAGAGAGAGAGAGAGAGAGAGAGAGAGAGATGGGCTAGAGAGAGAGAGGAACAAAGAGAGGGATGGGGTATATATATATAGAGAGAGAGAGAGAGAGTTTGAGTGAGAGGGAGGAAGGGATGGAAGGATATTACAAGAGACTAGAGAGAGAGAGGTGCGAAGAGAGGGAGACTAAGAAAGAGAGGTAATGAGAAAGTGAGAGAGGGATGGGGAGGGGAGAGGGAGACAATGAGAGAGAGATACACCTGAGAGAAGGAGAGAGTGAGATAGAGAGAAAGAGGATGAGAGCGAGAGACTTCAGAGATAAAGAATGGGGGAGAGAGAGAGAGAGAGAGAGAGAGAGAGAGAGAGAGAGAGAGAGAGAGAGAGAGAGAGAGAGAGAGAGAGAGAGAGAGAGAGAGAGAGAGAGAGAGAGAGAGAGAGAGAGAGGGTATGGAGGAAGGGAGAAGGGGAGAGAGGGAGAGGGAGGGAGAGAGAGGGAAAAGAAGAGAGAGGGAGAGGGAGAGGGAGAGAGAGAGAGAGAGAGAGAGAGAGAGAGAGAGAGAGAGAGAGAGAGAGAGAGAGAGAGAGAGAGGCACCTTGTACGTGCTCGAGAGGGGGAGAGAAGGAGACAATACACATACATACACACATATGTGTGTGTATATATACTTAATATATTATATATTATTATATACATATATATAAATATTATATATTATATATTTTTATATTATATATTATATGTATATACACCTATTATATATACAATATCGTATTATACACACTCCCAAAATTTAAACAAACTTAGCGCGTACATAGTTAAGATAGAGCGTACGCACTTCTTACACCATAAGTACCCCATATGTACTTTTTATACCATAGGAACCCCGTACATGATTTTAACTGTTTAGGCTTTGAAATAGGCCTAGATGAAAAAGCTATGGTTTGGATGTTTGATTTCCCTCCTTTTTGGCATGTTTTATTTTATCAACTTGGTTTCTCAACTTTGTCATCATCAGGTTTACACTTCATCAAGTGGGTATTTCTAAAATTTCTACCATATTTTCACCCATCTTCTGATATTTCTAACCATATAATTTTTAAAAACTTTTAACAACAATAACATATTATTATTGAATTTCTTTTACGAGTGTCTCCATAGTTCTCATAGACATACGTGCACCATTTTCTTAATAACTTTTGATATACTTATCCAAATTTAAAACAATTTATATATCATTGTAGTGAACTTTATTCTTTACAATTTAAAAAAAAAAATCATTTTTGATTTTTTTAGTGCAATGTATGCTTCGCACACAAACAGGTACCTAATTTTTCTGGATGTGCTCGATCGGAAAAATCATTAAAAAAAAAATACTAAACAAAAAGTTACAAAGAAATACACATCTTCTAGTTCTCACTCTTAAATATCTTTCTACCAAAGGATTTGTCAAAATACTAAATCTAAGTATGGCTTTTTTGATCCGCACATTAGACACTATGTTGTGTTTTAATGAAAAAATTAAGGTTTGTTTTTCAGGCGTGAACAATTTGACCCCCTTAATCTTATCCAATTTGTAAAAAATTTAGTAGTTTGGAAACTAGATTTAGAGTACTACAATATTTGTTCTTTGATTATCCTCATTTCTTGAGTGGATGACTTTCAAGTTTAGCCTCCAAGTTCAAGTTAACTTGATTTTAGAAAAAATGTGTCCACTTATACCCCCTTTTTTACCACTATCTTTGTGCACTTAACCCCTCTCACAAGGCGATTCATTAGTTTGAATTCATAAATCCTCCACCAAGGTTACTCCTAACAGGGTATTACCTTTAACAGGGTATGAGCATCTAATCAAGCTTTGGGATCTCTAACCAGATTCACTCTTAACAGAGCACATTGTAGACCCTAACTGGTCAGTTATCTATTACTACAGAAAGTTAACTTGTGAGTTCCATCTCACCATGGTTTTTACCTATTTGGTTTTTCCACATATAAATATTTTTGTTATGGTGGATGTGGTACTTATTGTGAATGCTATTCTATCATTTTGGATTATATGCATTTTAGTTAAAAGCTTTGTTAAGTTCATCTACCGGTTACTAGCTGAAATAGTTTCATTTCTGGTGTCACTGATTCACCCCCCCCCCTCTCAGTGCTTTTCAAGTCCATTAGTCTCCCTCCCCCAATCCTTCCCTCTCCAAGTATCATTTTCTCACCTCTCTCTCTCTCCCTCCTTCCCTCTTTACACTTTTTCTAAACTCTCTCTATCTCTATTCTCACTCCATGCCTCCTTATCCCTCCCTCCCTCCTAACCAACCCTCTTTCTCTCTTTCTCTTACCCATTCCCTCTCTTCCTACCTCTCTCTACCTTACTCTATCTCCCTCTCTAACCATATATCTACCCCTCCATGCCTCCCCACATTCTCTATATCTCTCTATATATTCCTCTCTCTACTTCCATCTTTACTCTTTTTCTCACCTCTCTCTATGTCTCATTCCTTACCTCTCCCTCCCTCTTTCCCTTTGTACCTCAACATTATTTCCCTCTAACCCACCATCTCTCTATCTCTTACTCACTCTTACACATCCCCCCCCTCCGTACCTCTCCCTTCCTCTATACCTCTCTCTCCTTCTATAAGCCTATCTCTATCTCTATATCTCTCTTAATATTTGTCTCTCCCTCCATCCCCCAACTCTATCTCACTGTCTATCCTTCTCTCTCCCTCCTTGACTCCTTTTGTCTCTCTATCTATATATCTCTCTCTAACCCCCTCTCTCTCTCCACCTTTATCTCTCCCTCCCTTTATCTATTGTTCCCTTTCTACTCTTTTTTAAGCCTCTCACTACTCCCTTTATACTCTTTTTCTCACCTCTCTCTACCTAACTCCCTCTCTATCTATTCCTCCCTCCCAACAAACCCCTCAAACACTCCATATCTCTCATTTAGTTCACATCTCTCTCCCTTATTCCTTCTCTAATATATTTTTCACCTCTCCCTCCCTCCCTCCCTCTAACCAACTCTCTTATCTCTCACTCTTACCTACACACTCTCCCCCTATCCTCACCTCTCTCTCTCTCTATACCTCTATTTACATCAATATTTGTCTCTCCCTCTCCCTTCATCCTTTTTCCCAACTCCCTTCCTCATGTTGGCAATATGGAAGGATTGATTATATGTTGCATTGATGTTTTGTCATTGATGTCAACACTAGCTCTTATGGTTGGTTACCGACATACATGTTTTGGTTAGCGGTAGAAAATCTAGTGTTACTGGCAGAAGAGACTATTTGTTGGAAACTTCCAGCATGTTTGGATCAATGGAATATGTTTGGTTATATGTGTTACATGCTTCTGGAGCATGTCTTGGTCAGATGGTGTTGACTTAGTGTTTGGATGCTATCATACACTCTAGTAAACCCTTACCGGGATAGGTTTAAGGTTTTACCAACAGAGCTTTTATTGAGAATCCTTGACAAGATGCATAAGTGGTGTTTGTGTAGTTTCTAAGATGCAGAATATAATATTTGATTGTTCTTCAACAAGTTGGAGACATCGCTTTGGCGTAATGGACCCAAAATAGGTCTAGTGCTTATCTAGGTTATGTACCGGTATCATGTTAATGTGTTCTCTACATGTTACAGGGATGTTTTATAGGTTGGTTAATATTGTTTTGGTCTAAAGCCAACATGGAATATCAGTGTAACATGGATATATGTAAAGATCTTATTGTAATATCTTTTAGGTGGCCGACCTAAATCGTTTAGGCCTTAGGGTTTGTATAAATCATTGTAAGATCTCATTATAGAACATGGAATGGTAACAGAGAAGGAAAAGGAATGTAATGAGTGAACATTGTAATATCATTCAGGTAGAGGATTAGGTCGATCATTAAAGATCGAATTGGGTTTATGTAGGATGTCTAAGGCCTCTGGTATTGAGCTTAACCAGGACTGTAATCAGGCATGATAGATGCTATCTCTGGCAGTTCACACTACTTGATTGTTGTCCAATTATCTTGAGGTGTTTTTAACCTCTCTGTAGTTAGTGATACTTTTTTGTAATGAGCAATGCACTCTAAGAAGTGTGCCTTCTTGCATGTGCAAGCCCCTCATTGTATCACATACTTTCTACAAAAGTATCATTTGACTGTGGGTAGGCTTCCCACCATAGTTTTTCCCTTTACTGGGTTTTCCACATACAAATAATAATGTTATGTGGTATGGTTACATTATGTTGATTATCTATTTCATAGTTGAGTTGCATTGTTTACCGATATCTTTTTCTGCCATTCTGGTATTTAATGTTTATGTGCTCTAGTTTAAGGTTGTAATTTGGATTAATTGACATAACCTGTTAACAACTAATTCACCCCCCTGCCCCTCTCAATTGTTCACTAGTTATCCTAACGATTGGTATCAGAGCTTTGGTCCTCTTTTGCAGAATCTTAACCGCTTGAGGTAGATCCTATGGCAACTAATTCACCAGCAACTATCTTCAGAATAGAAATCCCTAAGCTTGATGGAAAAAATTATGGGATATGGAAAATCTGAATGAAGACTCATCTTAGATGTCTTGGCAAGGATATTTGGGAGATCACTGAGAAAGGATACATACCTTATGATCTGGCATCTAGCAATCATGCTCCTGCAGACTTGGATGAGAATATTAAGAATGATTGCAGAGCTAGAGAAGCTCTCCTGTATGCACTTACTGATCAACAAATCATGAGATTGACTGATAAATCATCTGCAAAGGTTATGTGGGATAAATTTCAAAGTCTGAATGAAGGTGAGCCTACTATCAAAATTGCTTAACTTGATGGTTACCAGGTGAGATATGAGAACCTGAAGATGGATGACAATGAAAGAATTTCTATATTTATGGACAAAGTAAATCAAATTGTCATGGGAATTCAATATTGTGGAGGATCTCTGAGTGAAGATGAAATAGTTTCCAAAGTCTTGAGAGCCCTTCCACCAGCTTACAAGATGAAGACAACTGCAATTAATGAATTGAGAAAAATGGCAAACACCTCAGTTAACAGAGATATTTTGATTGGGAAGTTATCTGCTTTTGAGCTTCAAGAATTTGGACCTTCTAGAGCTACAAAATTTGAACCTGCTTTTCATGCATCATCATCATCATCTACCAGAAAGAATGATTGGAAATCCCTATATGAAAAAGAACTAGAAGATATGAGGAAAGAGGATGAAGAATTTGAGCAACTTGAAGCCTTATTTGCTAAAAGAGTACCTAAAGGACCGAAAGGAAGTTAAGTATGAAGGAAAAGAACCTCTTAAATGTTTTGCATGTAATAAGATTGGTCATTTTGCATTTAGATGTCCTAAAAGGAATGCAAGATTTGAAGAAAGAGTTAAGAAATAATTCAATCCTAATCAGAACAGATATAGATTTAAGAGAAACAAACAATTCTACATAGCGGATGAGGAAGGAGTAACTGATGACTATGAGGATGAACCAGCAAAAGACTCTGCTAGTGGATCCAGTAATGGAAAGGAATGAGTGTTCTATGCCCTAAAGGAAGATGAATCAGAATCGGCTATCAAGAATGAAGAAAAGGCCTTGGTAGCAAAATTTGATGACAAGGATGAATGGGTAATTGACAGTGGATGCTCACATCATATGACTGGAGATAAAAGAAAATTTATGTCCCTGCATGAATACAATGGCGGTCAAGTAAGATTTGGAGATGACAAAGCATATATGATCAGAGGTAGAGGTACTATTTTTCTAGATGGTAAGCATAATACTAACAATATCTATTATGTAGAAGGTTTAAAACATAATCTTTTGAGTGTTTGTCAATTGCTGAACAAGGGATTCCAACTTCAATTTAAGGATAGAAAATGCAAAATCATTAACAAGACTAGTTTGGAGATCACTACCAGTACTCAGACTGGAGGTAATATCTTTCACTTGAACATTGGTAATAAGACATGTTTGATTGCTCATATTGATGAGAATTGGTTATGGCATAAAAGGTTATGTCATGTTAATTTTGATTGCATTGTCAAGATCAGTTCAACAAAGGCAGTTAGAGATATACCTAAGATTATGAAGCCTCATAATCTGGTATGTAAGGAATGTCAATTGGGAAAACAAGTTAGAACTACTTTTAAGAGAATACAAGATAAATCTAATGATGTTCTTGATTTGATTCACACTGACTTATGTGGTCCAGCAAGGACTAGAAGCTTTCAAGGTGATATGTACTTCACGCTAATAATTTATGATTATTCTAGAATGATGCGGGTGACTTTTTTTAGGGAGAAGTCTGAAGATTTTGAGAAATTCAATATCTTCAAAGAAAAAGTAGAATCTAAAACTAGACTAAAAATCAAATGTCTAAGATCAGATAAAGGTGGTGAGTTCACTTCTCATGAATTTAACAGTTATTGTGAGACAAATGGAATTAGGAGACAATTATCTGCACCTAGGGCTCCTTAGAAAAATGGAGTGGTGGAAATAAAAAATAGAACCATTTTGGATGCAGCAAGAACCATGATGATGGAAGCCAAATTGCCTCACATCTACTGGAGAGAAGCAGTGAGTACAACAGTCTACACATTCAATAGAGTTCACATCAAAGGTGAAACCGGTAAGACTCCTTATGAATTACGGCTTGTACATACACCTATTGTTAAATATTTTAGAATTTTTGGAAGTAAATGTTATATCAAAAGGGATGATTCAATTGGGAAGTTTGATCCTAGATGTGATGAAGGAATACTTCTTGGTTATTCTAATCAAAGAAAAGCATATAGATGTTATAAAAAATGATTGCAAAAAATTGCGGAAAGTGCAAATGTGAAAGTGGATGAGAAATACAGAAATCAATCTATATCATATGACAATAAACTAGCAATGGAAATTATTATAACTGAACCGGCAATACCTCAACTGGTACAACACACTGAGATGGTTACACCGGCACAGTCTGAAAACTCAACTGTGACTAATGATCAGATCAGTGAACCTGAAGTTCAGAAGACTCCAAGGTATGTAAGATTAAATCATTCTAAAGATCAAATCATTGGAGATAGGAACAAGGGAGTTATGGCAAGAATAAAATTGACAAATGAAGAGTATGTTTTATTTCTCAAGTTGAACCAGCATCTATTATTGAATCTTGTAAAGATAAACATTGGTTAAAAGATATGGAAGATGAATTAGATCAGATACAGAAGAATGAAACTTGGACTTTAGTTCCTTGGCCTAAAAATAAGAATATTATTGGAACTAAATGGGTTCTTAGAAACAAACTAAATGAGGATGGTCAAGTTATAATAAATAAGGCCAGACTGGTTTGTAAAGGATATTCTCAAAAGGAAGGAATTGATTATGGTGAGACATTTGCACCTGTAGCTAGAATTGAAGTTTTTAGACTATTTCTTGCCTATGAAGCATATAAGAACTATAAGGTCTATCAAATGGATGTCAAATATGCGTTTTTGAATGGTGAAGTTGAGGAAGACGTATACATTGAGCATCCTGATGGTTTTTCATTTATAGATGATAAAGATATGGTTTGTAGGTTAAAGAAATCATTATATGGATTGAAACACTAATATATTTGGCCTAAAATTTCGATGAAGGTTTCCGACGGAGAAGGCATATTGTGACCAAATTTGATTTTTTTTTGTAAAAATGCCCACATTCATCGGAATTCTGATGATAATTCAATATATGTTTTCGACAGAGAAGGAATTGGCAACAACATTTGTGTTTTTTACAAAAAAGTGCCTGCGTTCATCAAAATTTCGACGACAGTGGGCATTACTTAAAAAAAAAAGACAAAGACATTTCAAATCATTTTCGTGGCCTCTTCCCATTCTCATGTTGCCGCCCCGATAGGGTATTCCCGCCCATAGTTCCACCTTTGTCAAACCCCAACAACTCTATCGAGGTTGTGTTTGCATAATGCCACGACCAGTTTTTTTTGGGAGGATGGAGCCATAACCTTTCTCGAGTGAGCCAAACAATCCAATGAAGCTGGCTACCTCACATCTTTTTCTACCCTTGTTTAGGAACGGAATCCTGGTGAAATCCGAGAACAGAGATAGATAGTGATGAACGCAGCGAGTTAGATTTGTCTGTTCATTTTGCTCGGTCCAGCTCAAAACCATACTGAATTAACGAGGCTCTTGTTCTTGTGGGTTTTATATCTCGAACTACTATTGGAGGATCTACATATAGAGTGAACAAAGTGAGCTAAAGATAATGTAGTATTGCTGGTCTTGCCTATGGCTGTGGGCTATGATCATCCAGGCCTCGAAGCAGACCCGTGGGGGAGAGAGGGACGGGGGCAAAGGCATGGGATGGGCAGATGTGGGTTGAAGCAAATCAAAATTTACAATAAACCTAGAAGTAATCTCTTTTAGACAAAAAAATGGAAAGAAAACATATTATCTTTCTATGGAATATCTTCAAGGACGCGCATTGACAAATGCAATTGGAAACCTTGGCATTACTGATGCATATGCTGCTGCTCTCAACAAGTTGGGTCATGACCTTGAGAATATAGTAGAGCAGGTATAGTTATCTGTTAGTTTTGCGATTTCAATTTACTTGTATCAAAAAAACATATTATGCCTAACTAGAGCATAATGACTTCAAAAGTTAATCATTTTGACATTAATTTGCAAGTGCAACACATATTGTTAACCAAGAATTAACTTTTTTGAGTTTATTGCATATTTTACACATAATTGTTTGTTAAATCTATAAATTCCTTTACCATGGACAAATATCAAACTTTTAATTCCTTCAATTTGATAATCATTGCATGAAATCTTATCTTCATTTGCCATATACATTCATAGCCATTATTTGTGGTGAAATTTGAACTTCCAAGGATAGCCACGAGGGTGTTTTTTCCTTCCAGATGTACTTCTGGAGTTTCTCATTTCTTATTCTAGTACTTGATCACACTTATGGTGTATATTTACTATGCGTTCTCCATATTAATGGTCCCCTCTTAAGTAGACAGCACCAGGGAACATGTAATGATAGTTTATTAATATAAAGAAATTATTCAATTCTACCCAAGTTCTTAGGAAATGCAATGTACTTGATATATGTGAATCACTTCAAGTGCATTGCTAGGGAAAGACAAGAAGACCATCGGTTCAACCTAGCATGTCATAGTGCAATTTACAGATTGTGGCCTCTTCATGAGTAGCTCAGTTTATGCTTTCACATTCCATTTCCAATCACATAAGGCACATAATGGCATCACTTGCATCTTGAAGCCTTGAGCAAGAGTGGAGCTTAGGCTTGACATGCAATGGTTTTTTGTGGCACATCCCTCTATTCATCTCTTAAGCCAAAGAGTTTGCTTGTGATTTACAAATAAACAACATACAACCCACATGGAACAATGAAGCCATATTACTCACAAAGCCACATATACAAAGAGAAATAACTTTTTAAGTCTGTTTCCAATGGTTAGACAAGTAGACAAGCATGCAAGTGAGACCTTATTATTTATAACTAAAAATTGAGTGACTAAAGAGGTTAGATTTAGGGTTAGATCTATACATATACATAAGATAAAAAAGTTGCACTTGAATTATACAACAATTCAACACTATACTTCCAAGGTCTTAGGGTTACATATGATTGGGTGTATACACCAATGAAGAAGATTCATACCATCAGCATATTTCATATAATAACCGTTGATGTTATAAAATGATTTTGAAACTGTATCTAAATGCTACCATATCCATAAGTGTCATGGCCATCTCCCTAGATAGGTTTATTGCTCAGATTCGTCATGCTTGTCATGTATTCATGGACATACCATTGTTGTGTAATCATTTTTTGTTAGGAACTATATTTAAGAAACACATCCTAGGGGAATAACCTGTAGATCACGAACATTTATTAACTCGAAAGCCAAGTTTGAGGACTATATATTTCATCAAAGTCACCTATGAATTTTGATCTGATCTTAACACTTTTTATTTTCATGACATTTGAGTGAAGTAGACCACAGCTGCAATTGTTATGGAACTCGGGAAGATACTTGAAATTTTATATTGATCAACCTTGTGAGTAAACCACGGCTCCATTGGGTTTGTCATAACAATTTCAGCACCATCCATGATTAGTCCATCATCTTTCATGATTAACAGTAGCGAACTTATCCAATGTCACATAACACCATGCAATGAAACTTAAGATGTAACTCATTCTTCTTCTGTATGAGATTTTTTAAACAAGATTATCATATTGCAGCTTGTGTGATAAGTTTTGGCAAGGGAATCAACTAATGGACAACATAGATATTTATCATCAACCTCCTTTTTTTTCACCAAAGGGATAAAAATTTATTAAACACAATGAGAATTACAGAGCAATAAGGGCTAGTAGAGCTCAACAAAGAACATCAAAGCATTACACTTCCCTAACTTCAACAACTAACTACTCCAGCATGTGAGACTACTCCAAAGATAATTGTCCCCTATGCACAATATTCCATTGTATTCATACTATTAGTATTTGAATTATTTACAATTGTGGTGCACACATTTGAGCAACTCATGCCTATCTAATCTCCATTTGCATAACCTAAGAAGGTAGATACAACTAAATAATGTTGAAAGAATTGCATATGAAGGGCACTATTAGAAAAGAACTTATGTACCATGCTAGTCTATGTAGCTACTACTAATTATTGTATAGAAATAGATACACGTGTTAGAATGTGTTGAAATAGTAGCTACCTCGGATACCTATCTATTGTATTTTAATGTTGTCACTGACAATTAAAATACACATGTATTATCTATTATGTAAATTGAACCCAGGGTTGGGCCCAACTACATGTAACTTGTAATTATGTTTTGCTTGGGCAAGACCTATATATAATCTAACTTGTGGATAGGACAGGCCCTATAAATGTAACTTGTAATTTGGTCTCACCCTAATTGGGTGATGTAACTTGTGGTCCTGTATTGAATGTAACTTGTAGATAGGGTAGGTCCAATATGTATTTTGAGAAATTATGTAATTGGGCTTGGCCCAAACTCATGTAGCGTGTGATAAAGGAAATCAAGTAATAACGTCTTAATAGGTCAAGACCTATTTGGACGATATACATAATATTATTATTAAATTAACAAAGCAGGCTGACTTGAGACTTGACACCACAAGTCAAGTATATAATAAAATCATTTGCATGGCATAATGAATCAATAACATACAAGGCGAATTATTCTTAAGGATGTCAACACATGTAATATGTTCTCCAACATTTGGAGATCTCTCTCTCTCTCTCTTGTGTGAACTTGCTTCTCATCCATTATGTGAAGGTTGGCTGTTAGGTGATACTAAGGATAAATATTCAAAAAGTATAATAATTACACTAATACATGTATCACTCTCATGCCTTCCTTAATTTGATATAAGGTCCCTCTATCCTATCGATAAACTATGATGAATGCTTCAAGCTATTGTTCCTTCATTTGATGATCATTCTTAAATTTGTATATATTCAACCATACTTGAAAAGTTCAATCAATGCTTAACTACCGATAATCTTCGGTTGTAAATCTTATAGCACAGAATACCGATTGGTATCGTTTTACATTAAAACCAATGCACTCTGATTAATATTGGTTAACATATTAACTATGAACACCGATTGTTATCGGGCTTAACCAATGCACTTTGATTAATATCAGTTAATATATTAACTGTGAACATTGATTGTTATTGGGCTTAACTAATACATACTGATTAGTATCAGTTGTCTTACATATGATAGACACGTTGACTAAGTATCAGGTGGTTTGTTAAGTGATATACACCAATTTAGGATTCTATCCTCCTCCTTTGTTGACATCCCCTCCCCCATTGTCTAATATATCTATGACTTTTCCAACAACTTTTAATATCACAACAAGAGATAATTTTGTATGAGTTTCTTAAAGCCAACTTTATTACTCTCCCCTTGAAAAATTGAAGAAAAAACCATAAACAAAATTAGGACAATCCTTTTTTCAAGCATCAACTATTCCACTAATGAATGTCATGATTTGGAGATTAAAATTCAACAACTTATCGTAGTTCTAGTAACATTTAAATAATAGGTGACAATGAGTTATACACTAATCATATCCCTTCTAAATGACATTTATAACCTATTATGTTTTTATCTTGCTATATGACATTGGTAGCTTAATTACCTATTAGGGGCTCATTGACATTCATGGTACTACAATTTCATGTGCAATCATACTTGGGAGGCAACATAATAGCCTAGTTCTTCTTGTCTCTACATTGTGGAGCAAGAATAATAGTTTTCAATTGTTCCTCTTTTTTAAGGATCCACTTTACCTTTGTTGATTTTTATCTTTTATAACTTGATATCCTTTCTTGCATAGAATTGTCCTGAATCCAAATTCTCTCCTTGCTTGGATGTGTGTGTTTCTTGATTAGGACCTCTTTCATTATTTTGTAGGAAAATAAACAATGACATCGACCTCTCCTCTCTACTTGTACACAAAATGGCTAATTGAAACCACTTCATATACACAAAATGTCTCCTTGCACTAATCGAGATTAAAAAATGTGACACCCTTCTTCAACAAGGGTTGATACTCTACAACACAGTGCCTATCATTCATGAGCTCAAGGTGGTTGCTTTCACGCTCAATAAAAATATGATCAAAACTTTTTGTAGTTTCACAACCATCATAATATCATTTTGCTATTGTTAACATCATACATCCTCATGCTACGCTGGCAATTCATCAGGCTCTTCAATTTATTCACTCTTTATATGTTAGTGACTACCTTTAAATTATGAACCTTTAAATAAATAATCATAATGACCCCTTCACTATCTTGTGTTGAATGAAAATCCTTCAACTGGACTGCATTGTATAAGAATTTGGTGTGCATCTTTCATTCTTTCCTTGATTTGCCATTTTTTATTGTTCCACCCTACAATTTTGTATTTGAGGTATGTAAAATAGTTTCTCTATAGATTTTTTTAATCTCTCTACATTCTTTTGGTTTCCTTCATTTAAATTTTGTAATGTTTCCATAATATCTCTTTTACAACTATCTCTTCCTTTCTTTTTCAATTAAGAGATCACTTGAATTGTAGGTAGAACCCTTCAAATGACAGGGTAGTCTTCCTTTTATACCTATTATATGTCTTGAAATAATTTTATCCTGATGGCATTAAATTAAAGTACTTTCTCTTCTATCTGGTATTGGTGGAGCAGAGGTTGCATTGCATCGACCTAGGATACATATTTCCACAGATACAACACAAGTTAAATGTATCCCAGGTCGATGCAAAGCAACCTCTGATCCAGAGATCACCAAAAAATAGAGAAAGAATTTTAATTTAATGCCATTAGGATAAAAGACTTTCAAGACAGATAAATGGTATGCAACTTTATCTATTTGGAATGCATTACCCAAACAATGCAATCGATCAGTCGCCTTTGAAAAGAAAGTGGTATGATGAAATATTTGGGCATAAAATAGATGAAATGCACTCCATACTACTGCTGCACAATATTTTGGTCGATGATATTTTTAAGATAGTAAAGGAAGGTGTATGGAACAACCAAATTCTTATCATTATAAACAATGAATATTTTAAGATCCTTTTATGATGTGTAAGTTGAGAATATTTTATGAAAGGTCCCTAAATGAATACACTTTAAACTGATTTTAGCAGTGACTATCGGATGTAGACAAAATGAATTCTTTTGAAGTAAAATTAATGACTATCGGATGTAGTGAATTAACCTTGAATTATAATGTTTTCTTTTTGAGGGAAAGGATAGATCTAATCTAAAAATGCTTAAAACTGAACATGATACCTTGATGAATCTTTCTTGAATCCTCACACAAAGTTTTAGGATATCATGCAAAATGTTGATCATGAATGTTGTGCTTTAACTTGTGATGTAGAGGAAGGGTGTGATAAATGAACCTTTAATATTTATAAGGGAAATACAAGGTTCGAACCCCTAGGCCTACTAGCACCCAAATGGCTCAAATAGGTCAAATGAAAACCAACACTTTTTCAAATGATTCCAAAGGTATGAAATGTTTGTACTACCTCAAAATAAGTTGTTTAAATTGGTTTTGTGGTTCCAAGAACTTGTTTAAGTGCAAAGCCTTCTTTTTAGCCTTCTAGGCGTAGTTGCCCAATTAGCCCTCCAGCGAGGAAAATGAATTGTTTTCTCTCAACTTTCCCAAAAAACTGATTTTTTTTTTTGGATATTCAGACACCCATTTGTCTTCTCTTCAACATACCAGAAGATTGCATATGGTTGATTTGGAAAGTATATGTTGTCCTGTAACTATGCATTGTTTTTGGACTCCAAAAATGGTAGTTTTACAGAGGAAGTATATAATGTTTTAACTCCTTGACTCCCAAAATCTCAACAGTCATCCTGATATGATTCAAAACTAAGGAAAATTCAGTTATTTACAAGGTTTAACCTTCTTAGATGCAAAATCCCTTATTTAGCCTCTCACAAACCCTTAAAAGTCGGGTTTCTCATATACCCCTCTTCCAAACACTATACCATCCAAATGATGATGGATTAACCTTTAATTTGAAATGTCTAAACACTGTCAATCATAAAATGTTCCCCTCCTTAAGGAGTATTTTCTACTGCTGCTCCTTAGCAAGCAATTTCTCCACTCTTACATTCATTGTTTTGGTGATCACCCTAGTTCTCCACCCAATCTACACATCAACCTGTTAGTAATTTATTGTACATGTTAGAGGAGTTCCATCTCATGAATATTAGGCCTTTTACTTTCATGGAATGACCATTCTCATTGTAAATCAACCAAATCAAATGCCAAATTGCACCTGCACCAACTTGAATTCTCCTTCAATGCTTGATGAATGTTTGATTGCTTATTCACTTGGAATTGAATTGATTTTATAATTAATAGATCACTTGAATTTTAGGTAGACCCCTTCAAATGAAAGGGTAGGCATCCTTTTATACCTAATATATGCCTTGAAAGTATTTAATCCTGATGGCATTAAATTAAAGTACTTTCTCTTCTATCTTGTATTGGTGGAGCAAAGGTTAAATTGCATCGACCTATGATACATATTTCCATAGATACAACACAAGTTAAATGTATCCGAGGTCGATGGAAAGCAACCTCTGATCCAGAGATCACCAGAAAATAGAGAAATAACTTTAATTTAATGTCATCAGGATAAAAGGCTTTCAAGACAGATAAATGGTATGCAATTGTATCTATTTGGAATGCATTACCCAAACAACACAATTGTGTCTATTTGGATTAGGATGGTACATAGAATCTACCATCAAAAGGTCAAAAATTCTTGGGACTAGGAGGTGTGAACTGGCCTACTCTTCTTCATTTCATGCCATCAAAATATGAGTTTGACTGTCATCATTTACTTTGCCAAATTCTTCACATGTAAATCCGGAATCAATTTCCTACACACAAAATGATGAAAATAGGTTTTTTGATTGGGGGCTTTCCTAGGTGAAATAGGTTTGAATATACCTTGAAGTGTGCAATATGGAAGGTTTGTATTCTTAATGGATTTAAGGAACATTGATGCTTAATGGATTTAAGGAACATTCTTTCTAATTGGAAGCCAAAGTTTTGAAGCATGTAGAGAAGAAGGTGGAAGAGAAAAGACTAGAAGTTTTGGTGATTAGATGTGCAACAACACATATCCAACTACAAGAAAGCATAATTTTTTTTTTAGAAAAGTGTAAAGGATGTAGTGGCAGCATACATGTTTTAAAGGCAATGGCCTAAATATACTAAGGATATTAAGGGTCACATAGATATTATAGCATCACAAATTATACAACTATCCAATACTATAGACATGAAGGATGATGCAGAAGGAAACAGAAGGCTTCAAATAGAAAACTTGTACATGCAACTAAATCCATTGACTAATCAGAAGAACAAAATTAAGAAACAGTTCGATCATCTGAGAGATGTTGTAGACTTGCAACTCACCAGCTACTTAGTTTTTGCGGGTAAGATTTTTTTTTGTTTTAGTTATGGTTGTGGTGTTTGTAGAGAGACATTTACAAATTTATATCTATTTTCACTATTTAATGGTTTATGGGTTTGTAATGGTAATTTAATGTTCTTTCATATTTTTGTATATATTTTTTATAATAGCCTATTATATTTATTTGTTCTATTATGGATAATGGTGTGGGTCAGACGGCTTTGTCATCGGTGCATGAAAGCATTGCATGAGTTCTACTTTTAAAAATTACATGAAACTTTTTTAATTTATTTGATTCAGTGTTATTTGAAAAAAGTTTATCAATGATGTTTCCTTTCTCCAAGAATTGGATCTAGGATCTTTCCGTCAGATAATATGTAACATCCAATGACTAAATATTTTCTTTACAAATGCTTATTTTATTTAATTATCATCTAAGTGTGAATTAAAATTTATATCTGTACGAAAGTAGAACATACAAGCTGAAGACTCATGTGCAAGTAAATTTCGTAAAAGAAAGCAAGTAGGCATTATCTTGAATGACATGGAAACAAGCTCATCAGCTGCCTATAAGAGAGCAATTGGAGAAAAGCAGAGGAAAGTGTTAAAGGGTGATAAGTACATAGAGAGTATGCAATACAAACAAACAATGTCTAGAGTGTGTGATGTGATGTCTCTAATTTCTATCCAGAGGGACTAGCTGGTTTTGGAGATCCTAGGAAACCTATTGAGCCATGCTTGGAGGAAATCAATGTGTTCATGAAAGGGCCACCTTTTTTCTATTATGAGAATGATGCTTTTGCACTGAAGGATATTTGGAAGATAATATCCAAAAATTTCTATAGTGTGGAACTAGAATTGGTGGATTCGAAGTACTTTCGGCTTCCAGGAGACCAAGAGGTTATGTACACAATCTCCCAATAGAAGGGTGATTTCAAGCATTACCTCTCCCCCCCATGACTATTCAGGAAGCACTTTCTCAGACAAAGGGCTATTGGCCTCCATGGGATCAAAGAAAAAAATTAAAGCATAGACTCTAGACGATGTGGTGGTGTCCTTCATGAAGAACTCTGCACTATAATTGAAAATTCATGAGGGAAACTGCAAGATAGTGAACAAAAATACATTCTTGAAAAGTGTGAAGAATGGAACTTGGTTTGGGTGGGGCCAAGTTAGGTGGATCCTCTAGAGGTTGACGAGATAGAAATAATATTAGGATTTGAAAAAAGGTGGCCATTGCATGAACACATTGATTTCCTCCAAGTGTGGCCCAATAGGTTTCCCAGGAATTCCAAAACCAGTTAGTCCCTTCGGACATAAATTAGAGACGTCACATCACACACTCTAGACATTGTTTGTTTGTATTGCATACTTTCTATGTATTTATCACCCTTTAACACTTTCCTCTGCTTTTCTCCAATTGTTCTCTTCTAAGCAGCTGATGAGCTTGTTTCCATGTCATTCAAGATAATGCTTGCTTTCTTTCTTTTACGAATTTACTTGTGCACGAGTCTTCAGCTTGTATCTTCTGCTTCCACACAGATATAAATTATAATTCACACTCAGATGATAATTAAATAAGATAAGCATTTTTAAAGAAAAGATTTAGTCATTAGATGTTACATATTATCTAACGGAAAGATCCTAGATAATTCTTGGAGAAAGGAAACATCATTGATAATCCTTTTTTGCAAATAACATTGAATCAAATAAAAAATAAATGTTTTATGCAATTTTAAAAAGTAGAACTCGTTCAATGCTTTCATGCATCGACGACAAAGTCATCTAACCCACATCATCTGATACCGTCGGAATTCTGATGACAACTAAAGAAACATGCAACAAGGATGTTGTATATCCGACATCACTTCCATGTCAAACAGTCATTGAGGAGAAAACATAGCATCTGTCAGAATTCCGACAGTAATCCATCAAATTTTTTGGCCGGGGGAGCAAATATAGTCGTCATCGGACATCCAACGCAAATGGCATCGTCGGGAAGACCGATGATGAGTTTTTGATGGTTAAATTGGTCAGAAGTCCAACGTGGTGTCGTCAGACTTCCGATAATTAGCCGTCGGAAATTAGGCCCAAATGTACTACTGAAACAAGCTCCTAGAGCTTGGTATGCAAGGTTGGACAAATATCTTTTGAAGCTTGGTTTTACTAAAGGTAGTGCTGATAGTAATTTATATTACAAGATCACTGATGAAGATATTCTGATTATTTAGGTATTTTTTGATGATATCATTTTTGGAGGAGAAGATAGTTTGTGCATGGAATTTGCTAACAACATGAAGAATGAATTTGAAATACCCATAATTGGTGAAATGAATTTTTTCTTAGGTTTACAAATTACTCAAACTAACAAAGACATCTTTATTTGTCAAACAAAGTATCTAAGGGAATTGTTGAAGAACTTTGGTATGGATAATTTCAAACCAATAAGTACTCCTATGGTGACAAGTGAAAAATTATGTATCAAAGATACATTTGCACCGGTAAATTCAATAAGTTATAAGTCTATGATTTGTGGCTTGTTATATCAAACTCAAACAAGACCAGATATTATGAATGTAGTGAGTGTTATTTCAAAATATCAAAGTAATCCTAAAGAAAATCATGAATGTGCAGTAAAGAGGATATTCTGGTATTTACAAGGCACAACTAGATATGGCTTATGGTATTCTAGAGATGATAACCTCACTTTATGTTCATATACAGATTCGGATTGGGCAGGAGATACTAATGATAGGAAAAGCACTTATGGTGGAGCTTTCTTTCTTGGAAAGAAACTGGTTTCATGGATCAACAAAAAACAATCATGCATTTCTTTATCTACTGTAGAAGCTGAATATGTTGCAGCAACAATTAATTTTACACAAGTCATGTGGATGAAGAAAATGTTGAAGGATATCAGGGTAAATTATAGTGAACCGGTAGTTATCTAGTGTGATAACTTTGTAGCTATTGACATGTCTAAGAATCTGGTATTTAACTCTAAAACTAAGTACATATCAATAAAGGATAACTTTTGGAAGGACAAGGTAGAAGAAAAGGAAGTTAAATTGGTTTGGGTAAATGCACCAAGATGGTGAATAAAAAGGGGGGTATAAGTGGCCACTTTTTTTCTTAAAAGAGGCAAACTTGAACTTCAAAGAGATATATGAAGGTCATGCACTAAAAAATAGAAGTTGAGAAAAGAATAATAATGGTATTTCTCTGAATCTAATTTCTAAACTACTAAATTTTTTTAAAATTGGATAAGATTAAGAGGGTCAAACCTTTCACACACGAAAAACTGTTCCTGATTTTTTTAGAAAAACATAACATAGCTATTTTTGTGCATTGCACAAAATATATAGTTAGATTTACTATTTTATAGAACCCTTTTCTAAGATGATAAGTAAGAGTGAGATCTAGAAGTTGTGTATTTTGTGTAATTTTTCGTTAAGTATTTTTTTTTTAATGATTTTTTAAAGTGAACGCATCTTGAAAATTTGTTACCTGTTCGTGCATTGGACATAACTTGCATCAAAATAATTGAAAATGAAAACTTCCTTTTTTAAAAGTGTATATAATCTAGTGTAGAACAATAATATGCAATTTATTTTGAATTTGGTTGAGTATATCAAAAGTTATTAAACAAATGGTAGACATATGTCTATGAGGACTATCAAGGCACTGGTAAAGAAAATTAAAGTTTACTATGCTAATGTTGTCCAAAAATAGAAAATATTATATGGTTAGAAAACTGAGAAGACATGTGAGATTATGGTTGTAATTTGAGAGATACCCACTTGATCATTTGTAAACTTGATGATGACAAAGTCGAGAAATCATGTTGGAAGATGAAAAAATGTGTAAAGGGACAAAAATGGAGGGAAAATAGGCTTGCAAGCGTTAGGGTTATTTTCCAACCCTCCTTACCAAGGCCAAAACCTACACTGGGTTTTGTAAAATAAGGTTACGATTAAGTTCTTATTAATCACAGGTCTTCATAAAACAGCATGGGTTTTGTAAACTAATAATAGATTTATTGTCAATCTACATGCTCGGGTTTTTGATATATCTATAATTGTAATATTAGTTGTGGTATACTTTAATAAATGGTTGGTTGTAAGTATTTTACTTTTGGTGGGTGGTTTCACTATATAAAGTATTCGTGTGGTGTCTGTGATTGTGGTATGGTTGGGGTTTCGGTGTATGGGTAGTCTCTGTTGGTACTGTATGTATGTGTGTTGTGGGGGTGTGGGTGGGTGGGTGGATGTGAGTGTGAGTGTGTGTATGTGTGGTTGTGTGTGTGTGGGTGTGTGGGGGGGTGTATGGATGGGAGAAAGGAGGGGAAGAGAGAGAGGGGAGGAAGGAAAATGATAAGGTGGATGAGTGGGAGGTGAAAGTTGGTGAAGAAGGGGTGGGATTGAGATGAGAGAGACAAAAGAATATGGGGAGAGCGAGTAAGTGGAGAGATAAAGGGAAGAAGGAGAATGGTGAGTGAGTAAGATGGGAGAGATAAAGATTAGAAGAGGGAGAGAGAAGAAAGTGAAATGGAGAAGGAGAGAGTAAGAGAGAAAGAGAAAAAGAGAAGGGGAAGTTGAGAAAAGAGAAAGAATGACGAAAAAGAGAGAGAAAGAGAAAGAATGAGAGAGAGAGAGAGAGAGAGAGAGGAGAGAGAGAGAGAGAGAAAGAGAGGGGGAATTGAGAAGGAGAGATAAAGAGATAAAGAGAAGGGGAAATTGAGAAAGAAAGGAAAGAAAGAGAGAGAGAAGAGAGAGAGAGAGAGAGAGAGAGAGAGAGAGAGAGAGAGAGAGAAAAGGGGGAAATGAGAAAGAGGAAAAGCAGAAGGGGAAGGTAGAGAGAGAGAGAGAGAGAAAGAGAAAGAGAAAAAGGAAGGGGAAATTGGGAAAGAAGAGAGAGAGAAAGAATGAAAAAGAGATGGGGAAATTGGGAAAGAGAGAAAGAGAGAGAGAGAGAGTGGAGAGAGAAAGAGAAAGAAAGAGAGAGAGAGAGATTGAGAAATAGAGAGAGAAAGAGAGAGAGAGGAATTGGTAAAGAAAGCAGAGAGAGAGAGTGGAGAGAGAAAGAGAAAGAAAAGAGAGAGAGATTGAGAATAGAGAGAAAGAGAGAGAGAACTTGGTAAAGAAAGAGAGAGAGAGAGAGAAAGAGAGAGAAAGAGAGGGTGAAGTGGAGAAAATGAGGATAAAGACAAAGAGAAAGAGAGAAATTGAGAAGAGAGAGAGAGGAGTAGAGAGAAAGAAAATGCGAAGGTGAAGTGGAGAGAAAGAGAGGAAGAGAGAGAGAGAGAGAGAGGGTGAAGTGGAGAGAAAGAGATGAACGTGAAAAGTAGAGAGCGAGAGTGAGAGAGT